>NW_027466535.1:405000-462500 GCF_050575085.1 Anarhichas minor | reverse complement strand
GACTGAGAGAGACAGACAGACAGTTAGATGGACTGAGTGAGTGAGTGAGACAGGCAGACAGGAGGTCTAACAATGCCTTTGACTGAATATCTCCATGTCATATGTGTGTGAGTAGAGAGAGAGAGAGAGAGAGAGAGAGAGAGAGACAGACAGAGAGAGAGGGGGAGGAGTGTATGTGTGTGTGTGTCTCAGTGCCTCTGTGTGTTTATCAACATCACTAATGAGCTCATATAAACACCTGTGTGCTTGGGTGCATGTTGGTGATTGGAGCACCTGTGTGTTAGAGGCTAATTAAGAGAGAGAGTGAACAGTGATTTTCAACAAAACTACCTGTCAAACATATGCCCTCTATACCAAAAACATATTGACTAGCCGTACATTAACGTAGAAACATAATTCAAAGTTTAAAACGTAGACAAAACGCTGCACTTTATTGAGCCAAAGGGACATTTTGATAACTAGCACAGTTTTCATGAAGTCACAGATTAAGTTTCAGGAAAGTTTTGTGTCTGTTTCAGATTTTATAATGGGTGTGTATTGCACGGCTCGTTAAGAGCTAGAGTGAGAGCATAACTGTCAGAGTGGAGCAGAGCTTGAAAATATTCTGTGATTTTTACAAACAAATTGCTCCAGCTCCCACAATTTTTACTCTTGAAACACCATTTTTGGCCCAAAAGCTTGGAAATGTTGTGCTGGTTGCAGTAAAGTGTCTGTGGAATCCAACAGACTTACACATTTGGCTCAAAGAGCCGCAGAGCGACATGAACTCCAACCAACTGCTCCATTAGACTCCATGTTAAATCTCACCACTCATTTCTCAAAGAAAGCAGACGGTACCAGTTTTGTCTATTGCTCTGGAGCTCACATTATTAACACCACAAACATAAAAAACACATTACCGCGTTCGGCAGAGTCTTATCTTTCTCACGGTATCCATATTTGGCACTCACACTCCTGCTAATTTGTTAAAGAGGCAGGGGTTTTGTTCAAAATCACTGTTTACTGTAATGTTTCTTAATCAGTCTGCCTCTAACACCAGGTGTGTCCTCGCCATGGCAACCAGTTACTACACACAGGCTCTCTCTCTCTCTACACACACACACACACATGACTTGGAAGCATGGACCTCCTGTCTGTCTGTCTGACTCAGTCTCTCTCGCTCTCCTCTCTCTCTATCTTTGTGTCTGTCTCTCTCTCTCTCTCTCTCTCTCTCTCTCTCTCTCTCTCTACCATACAGTCATTCAGGTCTTAGATATCTTTTGAGAAATCAATTCCAAAGGCTTCTGAAACAAAGATGTACATGTCCAGTACAGAAATGACGGGAGCCATTTGTGGACTGTCCATCACGAATACAAGATTCAATCCAGAGTATGAATCTAAAATGCAGAAAAGAGAGAAGCGATATCTTAATTGAACCTGAACGACACTACCGGTAACATTGGCGTGTGTATATATTGCGACTTCTTCGGGCACTAGAAGCCACACTGTCAAAATTTCTTTAGGAATTTTCTAGTTATCATTATACTTCATAATATGTGGATGTGGAACCTGTCCTTCAGAAACCAGCTCTCCATGTTTACACCCAGACTTTTGATCAGTCCGAGCGCAGTGTGTGCGTGTGTGAGCGAAGGAGTGCCTCAAATAAAACACACAGTAAATCAACACTAATCAACATGCTCTGACTCACAACTCACAACCTCAAACAGTGGATGAAGGAATGTCTCTCCTGTTTTTACTCTGATGGTTTATGGAAGAAAGCAATCAGCCTTCTGCCTCTGAAGCAATCACACACACACACACACACACACACACACACATTCACCACTTTGCCTTGTCTTGGAGTTGCGAGTGTGTTTGTGTGTTTCACTTGGATTGTTGGTTTACAAGGATCAACTAGATGAGGTCTCTGTCTGTGTGTCTTTTCTACTGCTGCAAACCACCTTCACACTGGAGTGTGTGTGTGTTTGATTGCTTGATTCTCTCTGTTACTTTCCTGTGTTTCTTACAGTTTTTTGTCATAAACTGCAAACCAATTTAGAAACAGTGTTAATTTGTTGGACGGTGAAACGAATCAATCTCACTGGGAAACAGTCAGCTAGATGGAAGGAGATGAGGAGGTAAGGAGGAAAGAGAGGAGGAGGTGAGACTTATTACTGAACGATGTCGACCTGTTCATGATTATCCATGAGGGTCATCGTATCTTCATTACTATATCTTGTGAAAAGTTACTCTTCAATTTCTTTGTGTTTTCCTACTAAAATCCAGGACGACGTGTTCAGCTTGTTACATGAATCCAGTCTTTTCAAAATAAATTCCTGTATTCATAGGAAAGTTAGGTTTAGACAACAAAACTACTCAGTTAGTTTGTAACATCACTGTCTTCCGCTTATCCGGGATCGGGTCGCGGTAGCAGCAGGTAAATCAGGCTGACCCAGATTTACCTCTCCCTAGCAACATGTTCCAGCTCATTCTGACCAGGTGGTGATCAGTTGACAGCTCTGCTCCTCTCTTCACCCGAGTGTCCAAGACATACGGCCGCAGATCAGATGTTACGATTACAAAGTCGATCATAGATCTCCGGCCTAAGGTGTTCTGGTACCAGGTACACTTATGAGCCACCTTATGTTCGAACATAGTGTTCGTTATGGCCAAACCGTGGCTAGCACAGAAGTCCAATAACGAGACACCATTCGGGTTCAGATCGGGCAAGCCGTTCCTCCCAATCACCCCCCGCCAGGTTTCTCCGTCATTGCCCACGTGAGCGTTGAAGTCCCCCAGGAGAACTATGGAGTCGGCAGGCGGCATCCTTTCCAGGACCCCTCCCACCGACTCCAAGAAGGCCGGATACTCTGAACTTCTGTTTGGTGCATAAGCACAAACCACAGTCAGAGCCTTGCTCCCCGCAACCCGTAGGTGCATGGAGGCGACCCTCTCGATCTCCGGGGAGAACTCCAACACAGCGGCGCTCAGCTGGGGGCTCGTGAGTATCCCCACTCCCACCCGGCACCTCTCACCCTGGGCAACTCCAGAAAAGGACAAAGTCCAACCCCTCTCCAGGAGCTTGCTTCCAGAGCCAGTGCTGTGTGTGGAGGTGAGTCCAACTATATCTAGCTGGTACCACTCCACCTCCTGCACCAGCTCCGTCTCTTTTCCCGCTAGCGAGGTGACGTTGCATGTCCCTAGAGCTAGTCTATGCTGCCGGCGATCGGTAATAATAATAATGCATTGATTCTTGCAGCGTCTCGTGTTGTAACGAGAGTTTAAAAAAAGAGGCTGCAGTGATTTTTTGCCTCTTTCTCATATTTTCTTCTCTGGCTGTGTTCACCTGACCCCCCGCTGGGATCGCCCGCCCCCTGCTGGTACCACCCGCTGTGACTGAAGCCACGGCTTGAACACGCTGCCGAGGTAGATACAGCTTCAAAGATGGTTTCCACATCATGTAGACCGACTGGTATGTGGATGTGAATTCTCCAATAAAACTTTAACCCTTTACTCAAAGCTTCATCACAGCAGCAGCCTGAGAGGAGGACTAATGGAGGAAAGTTATGCTGTTAAACTGTCAATAGAAAAACGTTTTCATATCAAAGAACATAATGATAATAACCTTTTTTACTTTGTCTGCACCACAGAACCAGGAATGGTGGTAGTTCATAGACCCAGCTTTAGAGGAGCAGAGAGTGATGTATGTACAGATATTGATCCAGACATAACTGTACGATTATTGGTGGAATTCACTGTTTGATTATTAATGTTCAATATTTCTCAAAATAATCACTTCATCTAAACTTTAAATAATTAGGAGAGATAATAAGGAGAAAAGTCGAGGAAATATTAGAAATAAATATAGAAATAAATATAGAAATAAATATAGAAGTTAGTCCTATTCTACTGGAGGCTTGTTGTCTCCCCTATCTCCATCTCTTCCTCTCTTTCTCCCTCTCTCTTATCTCTCTCCATCTCTGTCCCTCTCTCTCATCTCTGTCCCTCTCTCTCCCTCTATCCCTCTCTCATCTCTCTCCATCTCATCTCTCTCCCTCTATCCCTCTCTCATCTCTCTCCATCTCATCTCTCTCCCTCTCTTTCCCTCTATCCCTCTCTCATCTCTCTCCCTCTATCCCTCTCTCATCTCTCTCCCTCTCTCTCATCTATCTCCATCTCTCATCTCTCTCCCTCTATCCCTCTCTCATCTCTCATCTCTCTCTTATCTATCTCCATCTCTTATCTCTCTCCATCTCTTATCTCTCTCCATCTCTCATCTCTCTCCCTCTCTCTTATCTCTATCCCTCTCTCATCTTTCTGCCTCTCTCTTATCTATCTCCATCTCTCATCTCTCTCCCTCTCTCATCTCTCATCTCTCTCTTATCTATCTCCATCTCTTATCTCTCTCCATCTCTCATCTCTCTCATCTCTCTCCCTCTATCCCTCTCTCATCTCTCTCCATCTCTCTCTCTATCCCTCATCTCTCTCATCTCTCTCTCTCATCTCTCTCCATCTCTCTCCCTCTCTCATCTCTCTCCCTCTATCCCTCTATCCCTCTCTCCCTCTCTCTCCCTCTATCTCTCTCTCATCTATCTCCCTCTATCCCTCTCATCTCTCTCTCCCTCTATCCCTCTCATCTCTCTCCATCTCTCTCATCTATCTCCCTCTATCCCTCTCATCTCTCTCCCTCTCTCTCATCTATCTCCCTCTATCCCTCTCATCTCTCTCCCTCTCTCTCATCTCTCTCCCTCTATCCCTCTCATCTCTCTCCATCTCTCTCATCTATCTCCCTCTATCCCTCTCATCTCTCTCCCTCTCTCTCATCTATCTCCATCTCTCATCTCTCTCCCTCTATCCCTCTCTCATCTCTCATCTCTCTCTTATCTATCTCCATCTCTTATCTCTCTCCATCTCTTATCTCTCTCCATCTCTCATCTCTCTCCCTCTCTCTTATCTCTATCCCTCTCTCATCTTTCTGCCTCTCTCTTATCTATCTCCATCTCTCATCTCTCTCCCTCTCTCATCTCTCATCTCTCTCTTATCTATCTCCATCTCTTATCTCTCTCCATCTCTCATCTCTCTCATCTCTCTCCCTCTATCCCTCTCTCATCTCTCTCCATCTCTCTCTCTATCCCTCATCTCTCTCATCTCTCTCTCTCATCTCTCTCCATCTCTCTCCCTCTCTCATCTCTCTCCCTCTATCCCTCTATCCCTCTCTCCCTCTCTCTCCCTCTATCTCTCTCTCATCTATCTCCCTCTATCCCTCTCATCTCTCTCTCCCTCTATCCCTCTCATCTCTCTCCATCTCTCTCATCTATCTCCCTCTATCCCTCTCATCTCTCTCCCTCTCTCTCATCTATCTCCCTCTATCCCTCTCATCTCTCTCCCTCTCTCTCATCTCTCTCCCTCTATCCCTCTCATCTCTCTCCATCTCTCTCATCTATCTCCCTCTATCCCTCTCATCTCTCTCCCTCTCTCTCATCTATCTCCCTCTATCCCTCTCATCTCTCTCCCTCTCTCATCTATCTCCATCTCTCTATCTCTCATCTATCTCCCTCTCTCTCCATCTCTCTCCATCTCTCCCTCATCTCTCTCCCTCTCCCATCTCTCTCTCACATCCTCCATCAGTAGATCCTCATTAAGAACTAATCAACAAGAGCAGAACTCACAATCACCACAGCTCCTTGTTACCCGCTGACCCTCCGAGGAACCAGCGATCACTTCTGTGCTCTCGCTATTGTTAGCGTCGTTGTTTGATCGTGTTTCTTTCTCTTCCTGTTTCTCGACCTCTCTGCGGTTATTTGTGGCGATGTGTTGAAGTGAAGAACGCTGCAATCAGCGGATTTTCTCAAAGGTCACATCTCAGGAACATGAGTGGGTTTAGAGCAGCATGGCCGTTAATGAAAGGCTGCCATGTCTTCATTAGAGCTGCTGCTGCTGTTGTGGAGGAAACATCTAAAAGTAGATTCTACTTTAAGTTCATGTTTGCTTAACAAACTCTCCGCTTGTTTTTCCCTCACAAGCATGAAGAAACTCCAACAAGAACATTTCTCTCTCTCCTCGTTAATAACGACACATTTGAGACAAATATGATGAAAACGATAAACTCATCTTCTCCTTTTGGAACAAGATTAGAGAATCGATGAACTCAGAGTTTGGAAATGTTCATTCTTTAATGTTAAATATTTGAAACATGTTGAAAAGTGAAAGAGACTTTAGATATGAGACATAAAAGATTATACTGTCTGTTAACCTGATCAGTTTAGGCCTGAAATTATATTTATATATATATATATATACATGTATACATATATATATATGTATATATATACATATATATATATATGTATATATATACATATATATATATATACATATACATATATATATATATATATGTATATGTATATATATATGTATATATATATATATGTATATACATATATATATACATATTTATATATATATATATATATATATATATAAAATGAGACTGTCACAGATCCTCATTCAACAGTTTGTAGATTTTACCAAAAGTTGCTCCTCATTTTTCTACTAAAGTTCAGCAACACTGTTAAAGTATTTTCAAAATAAAGTTCCTTCTTCACAGTTAAGTTTACAAAAATATGGAGGTTTGAGTTCAAATAACTACAGAAGTTATGAGACAGAATCATCAACGTTGACTTCTGGTTTCACAGAAGGAGAACAAACTGTCTGTTGGACTCATTCCATTCCTCCTCTCCTCTTCCTCTATGTTCCCTCCCCAAAAATCTCCTCTACTTTTACTCACCTTGCTCAGATTGTTTCCTTCTTTCACACTTTACCTCTCCTCCTTTCCTTTTCTCCTCCTCTTCTCCTCACCTCCTCTCCTCATCCCCTCTTTTTATTTCCTTGATTCCTCTCCCTTTTTCCAGTCTTCCCTCTTTTCGTCCTCTATTCCCAACAAACTCCTTTCCTCATTACTTCTAACTCCACTTTGTCCATCCCTCTCACCAACTTCTCCTCCTCACCTCTCCCCCTTTCCTAGCTTTAACCATCTGCTTCTCTCATTCCTTCTCTCCCTTCTCTGCCTCTACTCCTCTTCTCCTTCTCTCTATCCTCCTCTCCTTGACCTCTCCCTCCCTCCATTCTCCCCCGTTTCCTCCCGCTGCGCTTACATGTAGAGAAACAAGCTTGTTGCCCTGGAAACAATGCAAATCTGCCCCAACAGGCCAATTACCAAAGAGCCCCAATTAAAGCTGGACCTGCTCCGTGTAATGGGTCACACACACACACGCACGCACGCACGCACGCACGCACGCACACACACACACACACACACGCACGCACGCACGCACGCACGCACGCACGCACGCACGCACGCACGCACGCACGCACGCACGCACGCACGCACGCACACACACACACACACACACACACACACACACACACACACACACACACACAGATAGGGAGAAGGTGAGAGGATACAGACAATAAATATAGTGTAAAATACATGAACATCATGGACCAGTGACAAAGGTCTTCACAAGAGAAGATTCAGCAGAACTACACACACTAACCAGAGACCTGTGAGTGAGTCCTATGAACCAGCTCTGAGATGGTCTCTAGGAGGAACCAGAGACCTGTGAGTGAGTCCTATGAACCAGCTCTGAGATGGTCTCTAGGAGGAACCAGAGACCTGTGAGTGAGTCCTATGAACCAGCTCTGAGATGGTCTCTAGGAGGAACCAGAGACCTGTGAGTGAGTCCTATGAACCAGCTCTGAGATGGTCTCTAGGAGGAACCAGAGACCTGTGAGTGAGTTCTATGAACCAGCTCTGAGATGGTCTCTAGGAGGAACCAGAGACCTGTGAGTGAGTCCTATGAACCAGCTCTGAGATGGACTCTAGGAGGTACTATGGATCACTTCAACATCTGGTGTGTTGGCATACAGCAACACTCACTTTTACTAACTTAACTGCTGTAGTTGGTCAAGAGGGACGGCCAAGTGCTGTGTGTGTGTGTGTGTGTGTGTGTGTGTTTGCTGGGAGACTGAAGCCAACATTATTCACTGCAAGTATGACTCTTGTCTCACAGATGAGGAAACGGGGGGAGAGAGCTCCACTCTTGAGAGAGAGAGACAGACAGACAGACAGACAGACAGACAAAGTTCATCAAGTGGTAACTTTTCAGATCTTAAAGACACAAACTATGACTGTCCGTCTCTCGTCCATGAGACCTTGTTATTTTTCCTTCCACAGAACCGGAGTATCATTTCTACATTCTTATGTGTGTGTGTGTGTGTGTGTGTGTGTGTGTGTGTGTGTGTCGGCTTTGTTGTTACAAGGCTTCTATTGATGTTTTGGGGTTGGAAGAAGATGAGGGGCATTTAGACTCTAAGTGTGTGTGTGTGTTTGTGTGTGTCTGTGTGTGTGTGTGGTGACAGTGACATGGCTAGCTCTCTAGCGGCTCTCTACTACCTCCTACCTCGACTTAATGAAGGAGAAATTGGATCCTGATGGCTTCGCAGCAAAGGACAGCCCTGCAGTAGTGTTTGTGTGTGTGTGTTTGTGTGTGTGTGTGTGTGTGAGAGTGTGTGTCACCGCCCTGTGAGCTGCAGCAGCTTATTACCCAGAATTCATTGTATTTGTTACAAGAGGCCTCAGAAAAAAACAGCAGGAAAATACAGAAACAAAAAGGCAAAAGACACACATGCACGCATCAGAAGAACCCCGAAGGATCATGGGAAGTCTCATACCTGCAGTATGCTGAGAGGCATGTGTGTGGCATGTTTGGTATTTTTAGTTCATGTTTTCTTCAAAGATAGAGTTTATGTTTCTAGCTCCCCTGACATTCATCAACACACACACACACAGTTCTCAGGTGTTGATTATAACTGCTACACTGCTGTGAGAGAGAAGTGTGGCTCTACATGCGTGTGTCAGCGCTTAATGTCTCTCACACACTCACACACACACACACACACACACACACACACACACACACACACACACACACACACACACAGTTTTCATTTCATGAATAAAATTCTACATTTTGCTCTTTAGATTGAGTTTGTGTTAAATAACGGGAGTCTGTCGCTGGTTTTGAAGCAGTTCTCACTTCAGCTTCCCGACAGACGAACCTAACACCTCCTTCTGCTCCTCCATCATGAGTGTTACTCCCCCTCTCCTCCCTTCTGCTCCTCCATCATGAGTAGAACTCAGAATAGAGGCCTGTTACTAGGAAGATTTAATGTGTTGTCAGGTTGAATTCTCTCGATTTCTTTTGTAGCATCAGTGAACAGATGGCGGTGGATACGAGATGATAAAGATAAAAGAGATCAAATAAATGTATCTGACTCTGTGAGTTTACATCTATCATGTGGCGTGCATGATCATGTATTCAGCTTTAAAAGGGTTCTTCTGACAGGGCTCAACAATAAAGTTTATAATTAAACACATTGTTCTCTGTGAAAGCTGCTGATGGAAGCAGCCAATGAGTGAGCTAAGATTGATCAGCTAACGATCTTCATCAGCCTCATATTCAGTAAAATATGTTGTCAGCTTTCTGATCACTGATCACTGTTAAAATCAGCAGGAGAACTAGTTAACATTAGCGTTAGCCATTAGCTGTCAGCTGTTAGCTGATGTCATTCAAATTCACTGTAACAGGAAATGAAGTGGGACACGTCTTCCATGTTTACGTTCAGTTGACTTTAAGTATTTCTGAGGGACCAGACGTGATGAAACTCATGAACGTTGAACTCCGTGTGATAAACCAACTCAACATCTTAGCCGTCTTAGCTGGGAGCTGCTTGTTGAACCAGTGTGTTAAATACAGGGGGGGGGGTCTGAGACCCGTTAATCGACATATATGTATTTTAAAAGCTCACTAATGATACAAACTGAAAACATGTATTGAATATCTGTGAATGACAGAGTCCGCCTGTATTCTGCTTGTGGACCGATCCGTTTTACAGTAGAACACTGTAAATGCTCATTTAGTTGCTCTCATCACCATTAATCAGATACAGCTGTGACGAGGAAGCCGAACGGCTTGCGGCTCCACTGTAGGTGGGCTCCGGATAATAAACAGCCTCCAGGGAGCGAGCTCACTCATCAGAGAGATGCCATCATCGAGAGGTTGGGTGCCTTGCTCAAGGGCACGTCATGTTAGGAACAGGAGAAAGAGATCATCAGTCTGCTGCTGTGTTTTTATGGAGATTCTGAAGTGATCACACAGCCGGTCTCTTTGCTCTCATTGATCCGATGTGTGTCTCAATCTCCAGACACACTCTCCTTCTAACATGGAGGGAAGAACAAACAGTACAAAGGGCCTCCAGACTCGTCTCTCTGTGGGGAAACATATCGACCGGCCAGATTGATAATGTTTGTTTCATACGCCTCCTTAAAATATTGTATTTCTTCTGATGGCCGTATCTTTTTTAGCTGTCAGGGAACAAAGACACAGAATCAGATGCAGGTTAGAACTGATTTTTCTTCTTCTTTCAAACCTCGAGTTAAACAAATTCTACATCTATACGGTGACGAAGGTAGACGTGTCTTCATCACGCATGTGATCAGCCAGATATGAGCACATATGAACGTTAATGTATAGTTCAACAACAATAACTGTTCTATAAACAGATGAACAATGAGAATAAAGTAAAACACGGTCGTCATAATATAACATAATGCTATAATTAATATTATTATTATAGTGTGTCATAAACCATTTATTTAATATTTGTCTATAGACAAACTTAAGTATTAACATAGTAACGGATAACATTTATAATTTCTCTTTTGATATAAACTGTGATGAGAATGAAATAAAAGGAGCAGCAGATTGTCCAGCATCAACAATGGAACCTCCTACTGTGTGTAATGTGTGAAGGTTGCTCAGGAGCTTCAGAGCTTTATAGTGTTGATGTCAGGGAGCTGCAGTCGAGGTCTTAAACAACATTTTCATTTGGAAATTCAGTAAAAACAGCAGAAACCTAAATTATAACATTACGAATTTCTTACCAAAGTCCGCCTAACATTGTGGCTAACTAGCAATTAGCATGCAAATAAACATTCATTTAGTTGTTGAACTTTACCATTAGAAAGGCAAACGTGACCATAATTCGGCAGCATTATACATATTGTATTAAATCTGATAGCTACATAGACGGCTGTATTAGAAGTGTCTCCGGTTAATGGAGGCTGACTTAGCCGACGACCTTCATGAGTCGGGATACAAACCGGGTGGACATTCAGACCTGCTGGTCACTCTTTTAAAAACACGCCCACATTAACATGCACCACCTGTGAGCAGAGCTCCATTCAAACAAACCAAATCCACTTGCTGCTTGAATACTAACACTGACAAGCTAATTCTGGTGTTAGCATTAGTTGCTAACGGAAAGCATTGCAACTGATTAGCTCCACTAAACTTCAGTCAAACACGCGTTTCTGTTCAGAATCCAAATATGATAATTACAAAACTGTAACAGAAAGACGCAACCACAGCGATGTTTTTAACTCTGACACAACCAGACACGATAGAAGAAAACGTTTTCTAGCAGCTGAACATCTGTCTGGGATCCAGCTGTGCTCAGAACGTACATGAAACCTGACAATGTGCTATTTAGAGTTCAGTTCTCCTGCACTGATGCTTCCAGGGGAGAAGAAGTGCACATGAAGCAAAATGCTGCAGATGAATATAGATAGAGATATGAATGGTTGGATGGATGGATGGTTGGATGGATGGATAGATGGATAGATGGAAAATCTCAAATATCCTCCCATGAACATTACCAGAGACAAAGTTCCTGAAGCCAACAACATATTGAGGCCACTACAAGAATCCTGTGATATAATCTTCATCTGGAAAACATAACAAAATAATTCTTTGCTCAGTTCCTCGTGTGTTCAGCACTTGTAGGTTTCCATCTACGCTGAAAGAAAATAAGGGCGACTCTTCACTTAACTATCCGGCTCAACTTGGAGCTTTTACCAGCAGAACTGACCACTTTGTGCCTCCATGTTAATGCTGAAATTGCTCTTAGCGCGGTGGAAAGGAGCTCCTCGACGAGTGAAAGCCTCCTTCACACTGTGTGGAGCCATGATGGGAATCAGCTGTTTAGCTGCTAGAGTTCAGTCAGAGAGCAGCTCCAAGGTGTGAAGAGAAGAAACTGTCATTAGGGCCCAAGCACCGACGTAGTCGCAGTGGAGGACCTATTGTTATTCTAATGTATATTATTTTTATCGTACCAGTTTCATCACAAAAAGGAAGTGCTTGGGATATTGGTAAGTTTTGAAATTTAGCACGCAAGGCAGTCGTGGTGAAAATTGCAGTCTGATTGGGGTGTCCAGCTACGGCATGCAAATTGGCTCAATAGAGCCCCCTTTTGAGTTGTCCCAAAATTGGGTTTCACCTAGCTGTATGAAATTCTGTAGGTATTTGTAACTTGATGGGTCGTACAAAAAATCGTCTTCGGAGTATGCCCTAAACCAAACAGGAAGTCGGCCATTTAGAATTTTATGATATTTTTGGACCATTTCAAGGGGCCGTACTTTAACGAACTCCTCCCAGAGATTTGACCCGATTGGCTTCAGATTCGGTCAGTATGCTATTGAGACCTTGGCAGTGAAAAGTTACTCAAAGATCAAAAAGTTATCGAACTATGTGTCCGTGGCGTGGCGTCAAAAAAAACACTATTCGCCATGAAACAGGAAGTTGTTGTAACTCGGCCGTACATTGTCTAATCTGCTCCAAATCTCTCACATGTCATAACATCCTGACCCGGAACTCATCTATAAGACAATTTAGAATCATAGTAATAGCGCCACCTAGTGGCAACTGGAAGTTGTACTTGTGTACTTTGACATCCTGCTCCTCACAGATTAATCAGATCCCTCTCAAATATTGTCAGAAAAGCCTTAAGACCTTGATAATGCTTCATTGTGAAAATTGTAAGAAGTTGTTGAAGGGCGGCGACGTGGCGGCTTGGCGAATTTCGATCCTTCGCCATGAACGAATAAACTGATGTAACTCGACTCCACATCATCAGATCTTTACCAGATTTCACATGTTCGATTAGACTCCAGGCCTGAAGACATCTGCAGGCCAATTTTGAATCATAGTCATAGCGCCACCTACTGGTAACAGGAAGTTAAAGTCTTTATACTTTGGCTCGTTTCTCTTAGTAGGTAAATCAGATCAACATCAAATTACTTCCACACAAATGTAAGAAGTTCATAATGCCAGTTCATGAAGCTTTTGATGTTACGTCGAACGCCGTTGCCGTGGAGACGCAGTCTTCTCCGTGAAAAACGAAGGTCATTTTGAGAGGCTAAAAATGCTCGAAACAAAGCCAAACTTGGGATTGACGTTTAAAGTAAGAAATGTAGTTATATAATATGATTTTATTGGTTCAGAGAGGCAAATCGACTCAATAGCGCCCCCTACAGAATTTCGTCGAAGCAGCCCTCGCAGTACGTTTCACATAGATTTACAAAATTTGGTAGGCCATGTATCACATATGGATTATATACTGATGAATAAATGTCTCTTGGAGTCATGCTCTCAACCAGGGGTTCTTAACCTATTTGACCACGGGGCCCAACTTTCCAAGTACAAAGTGGCCCGGGGCCCATTCAAATATGAACACTGTATTGGTTTAACTAATTGATCTCACTCTTGGTTTGATTTGTATTCAATAACTAAATCAAATCCACTTACAGTTTAACAAGCAAAAACCTTGTTAAATAAATGACATGATACAATGTGATGATCACAAAGACATTTATTCATCATGTGTATGTAAACCTGCTTACATAACAAGACGCCCAACAGGCTAACAATTCATGGAACAAATCAAGCTAATACAAGAACACATGTAAAGGCTCAAGTCGGCTTATTAACACAAAAATAATGAATAATTAGATTTTACTACAGAAAACAGAGAAAAAAATGGAAATTTGATAAATAAATAATATGTGGTAATAAAATAAATACATTCAAAATAATAAGTTTAAATTTAAATAAATTGTAAATAAAATTTAAATAAAGTGCAAATGAAAATATATAATCTGTGAATGATATGCTTCAGCAGTCTTCATTTTTGCATTGAAGAACCAGAAGTTGCTCTTCATATCTGTGACAAATGAACAATAACAACAGTCCACACACAGGGCTCTTGACTCTGCCTCGCTACCTCCGTTCACAAAGCCGTACTTAATGAAGTCAGGATAGTACTTGCGCAAACATTTTGACTTTTGGGGGGGTTTGGCACCACTTTCGTCTTCATATTTTCGTTTAAAATACTTCTCCATAACTTTCGCTACAGGCTAGCGGCTGGCTGAGTGTCTTCTTCCACTTATTGGAGCTTGTTAAACAACTGACTGACGCACTACCGCCACCAATGGCTTTAGGACTTCTGCATGCCAATATCAAATCATAGTCATAGCACCACCTACTATGTAAGAAGGATTCTATAATTACAGGGGCCCAAACACTGAACTTATTAAAAGGGCTTGTGGGCAAAAAAGACTTCTGTGATCTAAATATGTGCAAAGTAAGTTGTTTGGAGAGCAGAAATTGGATAACAATAGTTTTCAAATAATATAAAGTAATTTCATGCAACGTGAAGTTTGTCCAATAAAACCCACCTGCACCCAACCTAATTCATGTTATAGATTATACAACATGGGCTCACCTTTTGGCTCAAACTTATTTCTCGACCAAAAGATGTTTTCTTTTCCAAATGTAACTATACATTCTGCCATTTCTCCTCGACTCTTCTCGCTTTGAGTCTTTCAGCAGTGATTGTCAGAGCTACCTGCACAAACAGTCAGTTTTGAGACCTGCATTTACTTTGTCTGTTATGTTACAAACACTAAAGCGCATTCACACACATTCAGTTTTTTGTCGATCTTTACAGGCTTACATTTGAGATTGTATTCGATGCTTCACTCAAAACATTCGAGGCACGAGACCTGGCAAAATGACCTGGCTACGCCGCTGGTCCCGGCAGGAAATACGGTTTAACTCGTGCACGCAGTGTATGATGGTCACAGAAATGCATGGCCGCATCACCCAGAGTCCTGCCAGTACCCTCGACGTGCGTGAAGGGGCGAGGGCCCGAACAATGCTGCTTGCAGCTTTAATTTCTACTGATGGTCATGAAGCATTTACCTTCTTCACATTTTCTTCATGTTAGTCAACAGATGTGAAGCAAAATATCTAGATAATTGTAGGAAGATACGGCTGAAGGTAAATTCCACCATCCTGAGTGTAACGTCACGGTATTGATCGTCATAAGTGATTCATCGAAACAGTTCAGTGGCCTTTATTTCTAAGAGCATCACATTACAACCAATCAAGTGCTCAATGCACTCATGTAACTACTTACTACACATGGGAAGTCATGAACACTGAGAATATATTACTTGTAAAGTTGATTGAACTTTAGTTTAGTAGTCTAGTTTAGTAGTTCATTACAGAACTACTTCCTAGTTTAACTTTGATCCAAGAGCTGATGTACTTCATGTACACATTATTTCTGGGCAGCTCAGCTTTGTTCTTCTTAATTTTACTTCAAAAAAGGTTCAGATGAATTTGGCTTGCATAGAACACAGTCTATATCTGAGGATGCTCCATGAAGTTTGAGGGGTGACTGTGGCTCACTGGGTTAACCGAAAGGTCAACGGGTCGATCCTCGACTGGGACGTGTCACGTGTCGAAGTGTCCCTGAGCAATACACTGAACCCCTAACGGCTCCCCGGGAACCTGTCATTGGCAGCCCACTGCTCCCTATATACAGGGATGGGTCAAATGCAGAGACAAATGTCCCCCTTAAAGGGATCAATATAGTATAATAAAAAAATAAAATAAAAAACATATATTCTGAAATGATTATAAGTAAGATAAATAATGACTAATAATAAGGGGCTGCGAGACACTAAATGTCCCCTTAAGATGACATCAATAATTTGACTAAATAAATAAAAACAAGGAGAATCTAAAGGCACATTAGAGTATGAGAGGAGGAAGAGGTGGGGAAGTAATTTGAAGCTCCCAGTGGCCCAAAACCTACTGGAAAAGAAAACCTACCGTCCTACTGGACGGAGAAAGCAGAGAGCTGGAAACGGAGAAGTTGATGGAGGAGCAGGTGGACTTTGTTCTGTCCGTTAACATCTGCTCCTGACAAACAGCTACAGTCATCATCTTTTCAACACAATCTGCTTATTTAAAACACACCCAGAATGTTAATTTGTACCGTTCTACCTGTGCTGGCTGCAGAGAACATGCACTCTGACTACATCCAAACTGCTCGGCTCGGCAGAATGGTGAAGCGGTGGTGTCAGCCAAATCAGCTTATACCCGGCAGGTGAATTAAAAATCGATCTTTATGGAGCCACACATTAGCCAACACTCACATTAGCATCCTTCACATAAAGATCTACTTTAGAAGAAACGGGCGAGATGGCGAGCGGATGCAGTATATAACCCTCTGGTGAATTACTGTAAGTCTTTATAGAGTCCTGCATATTGGCCAACACTCACATTAGCATCTGCCTTATATAGAGAAGACAGGAGGGAAGGAGATGTTGGAGAAGCAAGAGAACAGATACTCAAAGAAGATGTATGTACAGGGGGTGAATTAAAAGTCCATCTTTATAGGGTACCGTATTAGCCAACACTTAAATTATCATCCTCAACATACAAATATAAATGTACAAGGAGGAGAGGAGAAGAAGTGAGGAGATTATAGGAGGTTGCAGTTGCACTTTGAGGTGATGATAAAGTTGAAATCTGATATTTATAGAGACACGAATAAGAGCTATGATTCACATTCTATGTAAAGGGAATATTGAGTTTAAGGTAATATTTTAAATAAAGGAAATAAGAGACTGAAAGATGAAGAAGAAGAAAAGAGGACAGAGAGGCAAAGATCGAAGACGAGGAGGGAGGAAAGTAAAATGTCACGGGAGCGTGTTTGTGTTTGACAGAAGAGCAACGATGCTAACTTAGGAGAGAAAGATTAGCACACACACACACACACACACACACACACGTTAGAGGAGTGAGGGGACAGCTGGCCCACTGAGTGTCAATTATAAAAAAGAGGTGGGTATAGAGAGACATTATCCAGATGAAAACAGGGTGATGAATAGTCCGAAAGCCTTGAAAAGTAAAGGAGTGAGTAAAGGAAAGATGGAGGGAAGGGAGCAAGAAGAGGAGGTAGATAGAGGGGGGGTGGGGGGCGCATGATGAAATGAATCATTATCAAGGCTGTGTCAGCCAAACGGAGGGTTGATTTTAGCTCGCCTCCTCCATCTACTCTTCACAACGCTCTCACAGATGTGCCATGCTAGAAGAGGCATGCGGATAAAACCGTCGTTGGGTTCCCCGGAGCCGCCGGAGCTCCGGTTAACGGGTGAAATGGCCTGTAGGAGGCCACGCCCCTATGAAATTCATTGGTCTATATATTCTTAATGCAATAAGATATCAACAGACTTTTCATAACTGTTGATGATACATATCCAATAATGATTCACAGCAAATTTGGTACCAATCAGACCCAGGGTCTACAACATTCTTTACAAAATTCAAAATGGCAGAACATTTTGGTAGGCGGAGCTTAGGGTCCCAATAGGATTTTTTGTAGAACTCATTCAGTTGTTCATGTCTGCAAAATTTTAAGTCATTTGGACATACAGGCTGTCGGGGCTCGCCTTTCCAACTTCTAGGGGGCGCTAGCGAGCAATTTTGTCATGCTCGAGCATGGGACCCATAAAATATCAAATTTTCCTGCAGTCCTGATATTCTCGCCAAATATGGGGAGGTTGGGGACATGATAAAGCCCCCAAAAAGGCGTTTTATTCGAGAGAATAATAATAATAATAATTCCTACAGTTT
Source organism: Anarhichas minor (assembly GCF_050575085.1). Classification (NCBI taxonomy): domain Eukaryota; kingdom Metazoa; phylum Chordata; class Actinopteri; order Perciformes; family Anarhichadidae; genus Anarhichas; species Anarhichas minor. The sequence goes on along the minus strand of NW_027466535.1, from coordinate 444,627 downwards.
CAATAGGGACCTCGCGGCCCGACGACGGTGCTCGGGCCCTAATAATAATAAACATTAGAATAACAATAGGTCCTCTGCTCCGACTACGGCGGTGCTCGGGCCCTAACTAAATGTTACAACATTAACCCCATGTTACGCTTCTTCCCCGTCGGCCACGTATGATGAGTAAGGGTGCGATGAAGTCGGATTATCAGGCCTGCTGTTGAGGCCTGAGCAGAGCTGTAGACGCTAACATGACCAGAAAGGTGAACACGGAAGGTGTGGAGACAAATACACACACATCAACGCCAACACTGCCAGTAGCCAGCAGGCTTTTGAACATCTGTCATACCTGCCTGCTCCAATCCCATCACACACACACACCTATATACACACAAACCACACACACACCCGGGACTGGTTGTGACAGCTCATCACTGCGTGGCTAGCAGAAACACATGTTCCTCTCTACTACACACTACACACACACACACACACACACACACACACACACACACACACAGTGACCTCCACCTATGTCCCACTTCACATCAGTTATCTCTGTGTTTGTCCCTCTTCCATCACACCTTTGTCTTCCTCCTCTTCTCTGCATCCATCTCTTTAAGCTTGTTGTGTGTGTGTGTGTGTGTGTGTTGCTCTTCCAGTTCATTATTGAAAGGTCGTGTTTAGGCTGAGAGTAAAAGGTGACGGAGTAATAAGGAGGAGGGTGAGAGCTGATGATATTTCACCATTTACTTCTGATTGAGTAACATTTGCTAAAAGTAAAATGCCCAGTTTTGAGACATTGCTGATCTTTGAAGTAAACATGTAAAAGGGAAGAGTTTGTTGACAGTCGGATAAATATTAAATGGTGTCCGAAAAATAAGATGGAAATAGAGTGGAAGAGAAAAAAGGAGAGGGAGGGCAGAGATGAGGGAGAGAGAGTCTTTCCTCACCTGCTGATTACCACACAGGAGATGGACGCCACACACACACACACACAGAATAAATCAAACCTGCCAGCTTCATCCTCCAAAGTTTTAACAGAACTTTTTTGAAACATGAACAACAAACACAGAAGCCCAGACTGGCAGAAGATGAAGGCGTTGAAGAACAGACACAATACAGCAGGGACGCTTAGATTAGATGTAGATTGATCAGAATCTCCTTCACCAAACTCTCCTCATCTCTCCATCCACACATCAACGGACAAAAGAGAGGACAAGAGAGAGGACAAAAGAGAGCGGGAGAGCGGAAAATTAAGGACATTTCATAGAGGAGACAGGAAACCAGCCTGAACAGAAAGAAGAGGCAGTGGTGATGGGTGCCTCCTGCTGGGTTAACTAGACCGACCACACACACACACACACACACACACACACACACACACACACACACACACACACACAAGAGATCTGATGGGCTGTCAAGTTATCAAATGAACTGCCACTCATTGTGTCCTTACACCCCTGCTGGGATCCTCGTTATCGGCCATGATTGCCCCAACCTAACCTCCTTCATCATCTCCTCCTCCTCCTCCTCTGCTCCTTCAACCCCCACACAACTCCACCTGGCCTTTACCTCCGGGCTCCTTCCTAACGTCCCAATTATCTTCATCTTTGATTCGTGCTCTTGTTCCTGAGAAGTCACTTTTCTTCCTTTTTCTTTCTTTTTCTTTTCCCTTGTTCTTTTGCTCACGTGTCTTCTAGACCCAGACCGAGCTTCAAACATTCTAGAACCCTAACCTATCTAGAACCCAGGTTATTCACCTCCTTCTGCAGTCGGCCTACATTCTATTTGATAAGTGTTCAGTTCATACTTTGAGTATAAAACATGAAGACACAGCTGCTTCTTGTTGGCATAGCAGAACCATTCCAGAGCAGAAATGTACTGATCCGCAACAGCAGAACCCAGACCAGCAAGAACTACATCGAATCAAAAGCACGGTGAATAAAGGAAAGAACAGAACAAAGCTGAGATCAACTTAAAGCCTCTAAGAAAGACAGAAGGGAAAAGATAACAGAGGCGTCACCCACCTGCACATTTGGTCCTGGTGACCAGCGGGGGACCCGGCGGTCCTGTTCCTCCCTCCCCAGGTCTGGACAGAAGGACCTTGATCTCGTACTCCACATCAGGGTCCAGATGCCACAGTTTATAGGTGGGGGAGTCCACCACGTGGGTCTCCGCCCAGTTACCTGACGTGGTTCGGTACTCCACCTCCTTCAGGATGATGGGCCCGTCTCCGATGATGCTGTTGGCGTTGGGTTTGATCCAAAGGTAAGTGGCGCCGACGGCTAGAAGCTCAGGAGGGGCGATGGGGGTCGGTGGAGCTGTGAGACGGGAACAGAGGGGGTTAGTCCAGCGTCCATTATTCTTATCCTCATGTTTGGTATCAGAGAAGATTCCTGCTGAGTCACACGTTCAGACCAACAGCCAATCAGAAGACACACACATCAGCTTGTTTTGACCCCCACCAGCTGATCACCTTCATATCACAACTCATCTTCTTCCAATCACAAAACACTTATTTGCAGACCTCCATTGATTTAATAAAAATATCCAAAAAAATGACGGTTGGGACTCTTTCTCCAGTCACATGTTATGTTGTAGAGGAATCAGCTGTGACATCACAGTGTGTGTGTGTGAGTAACCACAGAGAGCCTCACTGCTCCATCACATCACTGACGTGAGGCTGACAGCTGCTTTATTCACATTATACCATTATCTAAAATAACGGCCTGAGAGCAGAGGAGCTGCTTTACTCCCTGCTGTCAACTGGAGACAGCAGCGTCTCTTCAGAACGACACACGAAGAATCAGAATCAGTTGAAACGATAGACACAACGGTAGAAATAGAAAAAGCTCTGAATGAAACAAGGTAGAACATCAGAATACGTGTGTGTGTGTGTGTGTGTATGTGTGTGTGTGAGAGTGTGTGTGTGTGTGTGTGTGTGTGAGTGTGACAGGAGAGGAGAGATATCACCCAGGTAGAGGAAAAGATGGAAGAATCCGTTGCAGTGAGAATCACAATGAGTCGACTAAAATCAGTTTGAGACAGATGAAAAGATGAGCTGCTTCCTCTCTGAGTCTCTCTATAGACGGTGGCTAAGTGGAGAGCAGGGCCGTCCTTCTCTCAGAGGATCGGCGGTTCGATTCCCGTCTCATGTCGATGTGTCCTTCAGCAACACACTTAACTCCCTTCCTGTGCCTACTGTGTGTGACTGTGATAGAATCTGAATTGTAAGTCTCTTTGGATAGAAGCGTCTGCTACATGTAATGTAACAGCTGCTGCTATGAACCTCTGTCACATTTACCAGGTGACAGTTTTACATATTTTAGTTTTTCTAATTACGTCAGTGACGTGTTTTCAGGAGTGGTTATTTGACTGAGTTCACATATCTGAAGCCCAACATAAAGATGTTACTTACGGGATAATATCAGCTCATGTTTCTATAGTTCAGCTTGTTGTGATAGAAACATGACTGTGTGACGTCATGCTCTCCCTCACTGATGTCATCACTCAGCACACAGTTCAGTCTTTACAATCCAAGAGGAATAAAATGTAATAAACAGGAAATAAATCTTTTAACCAAAGTCAAGAACACTTCTGTGTTGAAGAGTCGATCTTTGAACCTCTGACCTTGTTTTATATCCTCATGATGCAGGAAGTGCATCTGTTCTAAGGTCACTGAAACAGGACACGTTCTCATCCATCAACATGTTTCTGTCTGAAACGCATCTAACTCGTTTCTTTTCCTCTTCACACATTCGTTCATTAATGTTGTTTTATCAGTAAATGCTCGCTCTCTCTCTCTCTCTCACACACACACACACACACACACACAGCTCATCAGGTGTATTAATAACCACCTCATGCCGTGTTTGAGTGGAGCAAATTCATATTGTATTTACTTTTATTGCAAATTGCCGTACATCTGTTTTGTTCAAATCAATCAGGTCCCAAAGTTCATCATTGAGTATTTCTAGTTGAATACATCCAGTATTCAAAGTGTTGTCATGAAGTCAACCAATGGGCTGCAGAACCGACTCTGTTTGTGAAAAAGCAGCATAATTATGTAAATGATGGTGCTGTTTTGAAAGAGAATGTGTCACTTCTAACCTTTACTTTTAGTGAAAACACTGCAGAGTTACTAAATCATCTTCCTGCTAACAATCAACAGAAGCTCCTGATGATGGAGCTGAACTCTCCATCAACACAACATCTCCTCATCGTTCATTATGACGATGAGGAGATGATGGAAGTTGTGCTTTTGAATAATTTGATGATGGTTGTTGATCCATAAACTGTTTAAGTTTAACACGTAGCCCACAGACGAGTTTGAAACATCAGAACCACGTTTTAATGAAGCTGCAGAGTCAGAGGCCTCCTGTGAGGGGGGGGGTGGGACTTATATTAGTAAATATTACTCACTAACTTCCTCCCTCTCTTCAGTGCTCTTTACTGAGAACAGCTTCTGACTTTTATAAGGACACATTCCTCCAAATCCTGAGGACTAACTGATTGTGTGAGTGTGTGTGTGTACGTGTGTGTGCATATACCTGAGAGTAACACACTCCCTCAAGCCCGTTACTTGTTATAATGAATTCAAAACACACACACACACACACACACACACACACACACACACACACACAATATTTTAGTCAAAGCCTCACAGCTTCATGTATCAGAGGAAAGACTGGAGAGAGGGAAGATTTAAAAAAGAAAGAGGAAAAGAAAGCTGAGAATAAAAGGATGGGGTTGTTATAGTCGAGGGAGAGCAGAGGATCATGGGAAATAAGATGTGATTACACACTCCTCCAGACATGTGCTGCCTCTTTACACACAAACACACTCCACAGCACAGAACCAGAAGAACAAAAGCACACAAACTACACACACACTAAACACAGAAAACTAAGAAAACACACTAAACACAAAGACAAGACACAAAGATACGGCAGCAAAGATAGAGCCGCAAAGATACGGCAGCAAAGATACGGCAGCAAAGATAGAGCCGCAAAGATACAGCCTCAAAGATACGGCAGCAAAGATAGAGCCGCAAAGATAGAGCCGCAAAGATACAGCCTCAAAGATACGGCAGCAAAGATAGAGCCGCAAAGATAGAGCTGCAAAGCATCTTATAAAGAGCTTATGTCGTCCTCGTCTTCATGTCCCTGTCTGTCTGTCTGTGTGTCTGAACACTGATTTTTAATTCACCTGCTGATGATTATTAAAACTGTCAAAAAGGAAAATATGGATCTTGTGTTTCACAGTAACCAAACGAAGAGTCCTTTGGTTTTAAGCTTATTTCCCTCAATGTGTGAGATTGTGTCTCTAAAGCACATCAGCTCTGCCAAAGAGTCCCTGAAGGAGACGTTAAACTTCCTGTGAGCCAAACACAAGTAGAGTGACAGGAGGGAAGACGTTTGTCTCCTTAGTGTCACACATATTCTCTTCTACAGTTTTTAATGAGGAGAGACTTATCTCATTGAGATGTTGGGAACGTTCTGACGGGATTAAAGCTGTCGACTTCTCTTTCCAGCTGCTTTGGTTCCTTTTTTCTCTGTTTTCTGATTCTACATCTCCAACATGAAGCTTCTTCTTCTCACTAACCCTCCAGTCCTCTGCTCCCCACACCTGTTCATACATTACTGATGTTGCTCCTCACAGATTCTGTGTGAAGTGTCCACTTTCTCTTACACACACACACACACACACACACACACACACACACACACACGAAAGAGCAATGGACGTGGAATACCAACGACATGAAAAACTGGCCAGCACAGACACACACACATCCCCTAAGGCGAGCCCTAAGGACCTGGTTCAAGAGGCAGGTGGGGTGCACACACACACACACACACACACACACACACACACACACACACACACACACACACTGGCCGATGGAGGCAGAACGTCTCACATAAAATCCTCGTAAAAAATACATGAAAGTATCATAAATCTATCTTTTATTGATTGGTCTCCTCTTGTGTGCATTTCATATTTGTTGTCATCTATCTTTTTCTTCATTAGTGAAGCAGAGTTTCTCAGCCAATCATCTTCACTTCAACCCACTGGGACTGACATGAGCCACATTTCACTTTGAAGGAATGTCAGATGGAGTTACAGCAGTAAAACTGGTGCTAATCTGTTCTTTGTTTGGTTTGAGTTCTGTTTCCCTGAAAGAATAATACAGTTCAGTCATTTCAAAAGGACCTTTACTGACCGAAAGAGCAGATGAAACCAGAAATAACATTTATTATGGTTTCATATCTGAGACAGACCTTTACTTTCATATTTGAGTAAAAAGCTGTTGTCACCACTCCAATAACATGAGCCTAAAAGGCCGGTCCAAGGCGTACCCAAAGTCAACTGAAGGCTGTTCTTGAACCATGTGGAGTACATGGATGGTTTTGGTCTCTTGTGAAAGGTAACACTCTGAAGTTTCTTCCCCAACAGTCAGAATCACTGTACGTGCTACTGGCATTGAGTAATAGAAGTTTGAACACACTGAAGGAGAAGGTTTTGATTTCTTTGCAAACAGATGCCTGCAGATGACTATAGCTGAGACTTATTAGCTGTAAAACACAATGGGACCACAGCATGAAGCCTTACCTAGTCCAGGTTCAGATCTGATAACAATACCACAGAAAATGAATATTCTACACATGTTTTACTAAGAGTATGTCGAGGCGCTTTCCAAAAAAGACCATTTGGACCATGGTCACATACCTAGGCTGTGTAGAAATGTGTATTCATAATTCAGACTAAAGCTTATTTATGTCTAAATACAGTTATCTATAAGTTATTTCATCGTTATTCACTTTCCTAAAGTCTCCAAAACTCTAAAAATCCACACTTTGCATCGTACGCAGGAAGCAGACTCGGAGTTACGCAGCTACTTCCTCGTTCTGCCTCTAAATCTAACCCCTGAATCTGTATATCGTCATTTTTAAATTGCATTGGCTATACGAAGCGTCAGTCATCAGAACAATCGGTTGCAATTGGCTCGTTCTTTACACGAAAGAAGAGGGGTGGGCACTGTCCTTCAACGCTGACTCTCGTTGGCTGTTGTAGGCTGTGGACAGGACATGGAAGCTCCTGTTGTAGGCTGTGGACAGGACATGGAAGCTCCTGTTGTAGGCTGTGGACAGGACATGGAAGCTCCTGTTGTAGGCTGTGGACAGGACATGGAAGCTCCTGTTGGGTCAAGTGAGGTGTCAATCGAAAGGTCAGAGTGCAGCCGCCATTTTGAGACCCAGAGAGCGTCAGTGATTACATGTGAACTGGAGTTACGACGGAAAATCCATAACTAATTAGGCATATCTGCCGGCTAATTTGAAATGATGCAACAGCAGTCCGTGGGTCTTTATGGTAATAATGTGTTTTGGACTAAATATTTGACTGGATTGGATCGTCTGGACCTTTGTTAATGTAACAAGAGCGTTTGTGTCTGAATATTATGGATGGTGGATTATTATGAGGCTTCATCGGTGAGTTGCCTCGATTTAGTAGCTGCTTGTTTGTGGTCTGAGGGAGGCGCTGAGTGAACCTGCTGTTGTGATTGCATCTTGAAATGGTTTGTTGCATCAGTACCTACCGATACACAGCAGCTGAGTACGTAACACAGATGTACAGTTAACACTCCAAGAGACTGTGGGCGGGCCGTCAGAGTGTTAACAGGTTTTAACACTTCCTCCTTTTTTCCACTCTTTTCTTTACAAATTCAGAATATTAATATTTTCCACAACAGTAATCCTCCCAGAACGATGACAGAGTTACATCACACTCGTCCACCGTCATGTCACAGAAACAGTGACATGACCAGGACCTCAACAGCTGGTGGCTCCAGATGTTCAAACGGAAACAGGAAGGACGGAACGTTGAGCTTCAGGCAGCAAACCACTAGTCTAGTCTAGAGGTCTGGTCTGGAGTTCTAGTCTAGAGGTCTGGTCTGGAGTTCTGGTCTAGAGTTCTGGTCTAGAGTTCTGGTCTAGAGTTCTGGTCTGGACTGTTGCAGAGTCATATGAATGCGTTATATTCGTGCGATTGACTTCCCGTTTCATCGTTTCTGGAGTCGACATGTGAACTCGTCATAATGCTTCATGTTAATAGTTTCATATGTTTCTCTTATTCACAGACGCTCTGCTCTCTATTTATTATCTAACTATTTATAGTTCAGAGTACCAGAGAATTCTACTGTACTTTAAGATAACACACACACACACAGTTACACACTGTGGTGGCACTTCTGGGTCTAATTCTTGGACTACAATCAGCTGTATGAGCATACAGAGAGACTTGGAAAGAGCTAGCAGTATTCAAGAGGAACTATGTCACACACACACACACACACACACACACATATTCTGCATGGTGTCCACAGAAGGCTGACGGTGGCTCTCCTGGATCTCTGCTACGCCCCACTGAGTCGTATCTCTGGCAGACAGAACACACGCACACACTAAAGCACAGCAGGGGCAATGGTTGAGCCCTTGTTGTCCTGCAGCTTCTACTGCATCTGTTCTACAAGAAGCATACAAATGAGAACGTGTGTGTGTGTGTATGTGTGTGTGTGTTATTACAAATGTCACTGGTTCATTTTCTGACTCAGCTTCTTTTCACAGTAAGGAGGGAGGGAGGGAGGGCGTGTGCCGCTGTCGCTGTGTGTTTCCTGATACAGTATTAAATGAAGGGAAGTGAGAAGCGAGGAGGAGGAGGAGGAGGAGGAGGAGGAGGAAACGTGTGAGTGGACGTGTGAAGGCTCTCTGGATGGAATGTGACTTCACAGATTTTATTCTTCTTTCTTTTTTGTGCAGAACACAGATAAATAATTTACAACAACGAACACTATAATTGTGATAATCTTTTCATCACACCTTTTTCACTTTTACTCCAATAAGTCATGTGTTGATCAGCAATATGACAGAAACACTACTGAGGTTGTATCAGGAGCCACTTTACGTATCATTATATGACTTTATTAAGTTTCTCTTCAGGGTTTATTATGAAGGATTGAACATCAAAAAGTACTGTTTTATGATCATAGTGTTCCTACGTCTTAGTTGTGCAGATATCTTTAATTTGCTGTTGTGAAATACTGTCAAAGTTGTTGTATTTTCTAATTCTTTGAAGTTCTTGTTTTGATTAAAATAATATTAATGATTTAAAGAGAACAGGCCAAAGGATTATTTCGTTTATAGAGTAAGATTTCATTTAATGATGTGGCTTAAAACTAAGAATTATAGAATGAAAACATTTATTTTCATTCATTCATTTAAAGAAACTTAGAGGCATTAAGCAAAAAGGTCCTTTTCCTTTTCCACCTGTTGATGTTCTTTAAGAACTCTGAAGGTTTGATTCACATTATTTCAATTCTGCTCTTTTTTCATTTAGTGAGCAACAGAGACAAAATCTGTTCAGCTGGCCAACAGTGTCACAGATTAGCATGCATGAGCCCATGAGAGACACACACACACACACACACACACACACACACACACACACACACACACACACACACACACACACACACACACTCCTCTGGTCACACCTGGCTGAACGACACGAATTAACCCGGTTTCACTTAGCAGCCCGCGAGAACACACAAATACACACACCCATTCATTTGGACGCACAATCACCTCACACATGAAAACACACAGACACTCTCTCTCACACACACACACACACACACACACACACACACACACACACACACACAGACATTAAGCTTTACGCATATGATCCCACCACACATGACTGAATAGAATGAAAAAGCTCAGAAATACATCCATTCAAATCAAGGACAATAACACAAATACACACATTTAAAACACACCCTGCACACACACACACACACACAGGGCTTCAGGGAGGTGTGTTAGGGTCACTCCCCTGACACAACGCATGGCTGACAGCACCTGAGCTCTCTCTCTCTCACTCACACACACACACACACACACACACACACACACACACACACACACACACACACACACACACACACACACACACACACAGATAGGGAGAAGGTGAGAGGATACAGACAATAAATATAGTGTAAAATACATGAACATCATGGACCAGTGACAAAGGTCTTCACAAGAGAAGATTCAGCAGAACTACACACACTAACACAGAACCAGCTCTGAGATGGTCTCTAGGAGGAACCAGAGACCTGTGAGTGAGTCTATGAACCAGCTCTGAGATGGTCTCTAAATGGAACCAGAGACCTGTGAGTGAGTCTTGAGTATCCCTCAAGAGTAAAACATCCTTCACACCAAATAATGTTAATAGCATAATTCAAACCAAATATGCATTGAGAACATAATTCTGGTCGGAGTGCCTCTTCATCTAAATGTATTTCAGAAATGTAATTTAAATTCCATTAACAACAAACGGCTCAGTCCTCACTGCACCAGATAAAGATATGTTAATGTTTAATAGAAAATAAATAAGGTGTTTTGTATATCAGACATCCAATTTAAACCTCACTGTAAGCTTTTATTGTTAAAAAGGACATTAGTTCACAAAATGAAGGATGACAAAGTGGAGATGTTATACTTTATATATGTTTCTGCCTCTGATCACTTCCCAAAGGGATCAATAAAGGTGTTTGGAGGTTCAACACAGAATGTTGATAAAAAGAGAATGTGTAGCAACGAAACATAAAGTCAGCTCACATCTCAAAGACTCCTACAAAGACCTCCATCTTTTCTGCTGGTTATCTTCTGTGTTAAAGGACACGAGACGATAAAAAAAATCTGCCGTGTAAAAACATGCACGAATACAACGACTGTAGCAGGAGGTGCTAACTGGTTAGCATAGTGAGGAGGTGATGTGTGTGTGCTGTAGTATTTAGATGATGTCATTCTGAGTGTTGATGGAGCAGCTACAATGTTAGCATAGCTTAGCACTGATCGATCCAAAGTCGATTTACATAAACAACATTTTTAAGTCGTTTGCTCGTCGTCTTGCTGGCAAACCTGACAAAGCTTAAAATCCAGACTTTTTACACTTCAGTATCATCATGTAGTTCTTTCTGCATCCGTTTAATCGGTTCATTGCAATGAATCACAGCTGAATATGTTTATTTTGGGTTCATACCACTTTAGTAAACCAGCCAATGTGTGACCTGCTGGATACAGTGAATACAGCTCGGTGAAATTGGTGTTCGATCGCCCCAAGTTCTCCCACACAACTTGCCTTCTCCGTTCTTTACACTGGCTCCCTGTAAGAGCTCGCATCCAGTTTAAGACTCTGGTGCTAGCCTACAGGGCAGTGAAAGGAACAGCTCCTTCCTATCTCCAGGCCATGGTCAAGCCCTACACCCCCGCCCGACCTCTTAGCTCTGCTGCCTCGGGGCGATCGGTTGCCCCGCCGCTCAGAGGTCCCTGCGGCCGATCGACCCGGTCACGGCTGTTTTCTGTCCTGGCCCCACAGTGGTGGAATGAACTCCCCACTGACATCAGGACAGCAGAGTCGCTGCCCATCTTTCATCAGGCTCTTCAAGGTGAGTCTTCTTCGGGTCACGGCCGTGGCTCACTGGGTTAAGAGGGTTGTCTGGTAACTGCAGGGTCAACGGTTCGATCCTCGACTGGGACGTGCCACGTGTCGTAGTGTCCCTGAGCAAGACACTGCTCCCAGGGCGCCTATCATTGGCAGCCCACTGCTCCCTATATACAGGGATGGGTCAAATGCAGAAGGCAAATTTCGTGTATATGTATATGACAATAAAAATGGTTTATTTTCTAAGTACTACTGCCTTCACTCACCACTTACTGTATTCATACTAGTTTGTTTCTGTACTTCTGCTCTGGTTTATGCTCTTAGATGCTTGTTTAAAGGAGATGCACTTATGACTTATGGTGACTAGTAGTTCTCTTGAATATGTTGAATACACTTATTGTAAGTCGCTTTGGATAAAAGCGACTGCTACATGACTGTAATGTAATGTAATTAAAACTGTAATTAACTAAGCAGCAATAATAGTTATTACGCCCATGGTCACCTTGTTGGTGTCTAAGTAAATATATTTCCCTCTCCAGAGAGTTGGTGGTATCTGAAGAGCATTAAAATGTTGTTTATTGATGTTTAACTATTCTGGGTTTTTGCCATAATCTACATATATTTATCTTATTTTTGTATAGATATGACCCCATTAATAAAACTGTTGATACAAGTTTTATATAAATAGCTCATGTGATTTCAATCAACAGCCTTAGTCTATGGAGGAATCACCATGTAGTCCAAGTTCATTCAAACTTTAAAGGACCATCAGTGAAGCATCTTAGCAATAGCATCCAAAAGACTAAAAACAACAACATAAGGCTTGTAAAATAAAAAATAAAATATGTATTAACCAGAGCACTCACATAGTAAGTAAGTAATTATCTAAATCCAGCTGGGGAGCTGTGTAGAAACTGTTTGTGTCTCTTTGTCATTTCAATTTAATTTTATATACTTTATTGGCGTTAATGAAACATAGAAAACATTGTGAAAGCATCAAGTTATAAAAAGTTTATAGACAAAAAGAAACTGGTATAATTAAGTTATAATTCATTAAATCTGTCTGACTTTTCTTCCTGTCTTTGTCTGTCTGTCTGTCTGTCTGTCTGTAGACACATGAACCATAAACAGAGGGTAAATATATAAAAGCTAAACTTGATGTTGAACTTATGAACTTAATATCTTTATTGAATCAGATCTCTATTCAGCAGCCACATTCCATTCTGTGTGAACGTAACCTGAGTGTGCAATAGAAAGAGGTAAAGGAACGTAACCTGAGTGTGCAATAGAAAGAGGTAAAGGAATGTAACCTGAGTGTGCAATAGAAAGAGGTAAAGGAATGTAACCTCAGTGTGCAATAGAAAGAGGTAAAGGAACGTAACCTCAGTGTGCAATAGAAAGAGGTAAAGGAACGTAACCTCAGTGTGCAATAGAAAGAGGTGAAGGAACGTAACCTCAGTGTGCAATAGAAAGAGGTGAAGGAACGTAACCTGAGTGTGCAATAGAAAGAGGTAAAGGAACGTAACCTGAGTGTGCAATAGAAAGAGGTAAAGGAATGTAACCTCAGTGCGCAATAGAAAGAGGTAAAGGAATGTAACCTGAGTGTGCAATAGAAAGAGGTAAAGGAATGTAACCTGAGTGTGCAATAGAAAGAGGTAAAGGAACGTAACCTGAGTGTGCAATAGAAAGAGGTAAAGGAATGTAACCTGAGTGTGCAATAGAAAGAGGTAAAGGAACCTAACCTCAGTGTGCAATAGAAAGAGGTGAAGGAACGTAACCTGAGTGTGCAATAGAAAGAGGTGAAGGAACGTAACCTGAGTGTGCAATAGAAAGAGGTAAAGGAACGTAACCTGAGTGTGCAATAGAAAGAGGTAAAGGAATGTAACCTCAGTGCGCAATAGAAAGAGGTAAAGGAATGTCACCTGAGTGTGCAATAGAAAGAGGTAAAGGAATGTAACCTCAGTGTGCAATAGAAAGAGGTGAAGGAACGTAACCTGAGTGTGCAATAGAAAGAGGTGAAGGAACGTAACATGAGTGTGCAATAGAAAGAGGTAAAGGAACGTAACCTGAGTGTGCAATAGAAAGAGGTAAAGGAATGTAACCTCAGTGCGCAATAGAAAGAGGTAAAGGAATGTAACCTGAGTGTGCAATAGAAAGAGGTAAAGGAATGTAACCTGAGTGTGCAATAGAAAGAGGTAAAGGAATGTAACCTGAGTGTGCAATAGAAAGAGGTAAAGGAACGTAACCTGAGTGTGCAATAGAAAGAGGTAAAGGAACGTAACCTGAGTGTGCAATAGAAAGAGGTAAAGGAACGTAACCTCAGTGTGCAATAGAAAGAGGTGAAGGAACGTAACCTGAGTGTGCAATAGAAAGAGGTAAAGGAATGTAACCTCAGTGCGCAATAGAAAGAGGTAAAGGAATGTCACCTGAGTGTGCAATAGAAAGAGGTAAAGGAATGTAACCTCAGTGTGCAATAGAAAGAGGTAAAGGAATGTAACCTGAGTGTGCAATAGAAAGAGGTAAAGGAACGTAATCCTCAGTGTGCAATAGAAAGAGGTGAAGGAACGTAACCTGAGTGTGCAATAGAAAGAGGTAAAGGAATGTAACCTCAGTGCGCAATAGAAAGAGGTAAAGGAACGTAACCTGAGTGTGCAATAGAAAGAGGTAAAGGAATGTAACCTCAGTGCGCAATAGAAAGAGGTAAAGGAATGTAACCTGAGTGTGCAATAGAAAGAGGTAAAGGAATGTAACCTCAGTGCGCAATAGAAAGAGGTAAAGGAATGTAACCTGAGTGTCCAATAGAAAGAGGTAAAGGAATGTAACCTGAGTGTGCAATAGAAAGAGGTAAAGGAATGTAATTCAGTGTGACAACCACAGAGAGCTGTGATTCTGTAATTCTATCAAAGACCAAACAACAAGGTGATGACTTCCTCACAGCATCGATGTAACCAAGTGATGAAGAGCTTCATGTTCTTCATCACTTCACAGGATGTAAATGTTCTCACAAAGGGACAGAGAGGGGTGGAAGAGCAATGAGGAAGAGGAAGGAGAGGACTGCTTTTGATTATTATTGAAGATCATTTATTTAAATGACTATATTTATCATCATGTATTCTCTGATTTTCTTGTCCTACTGTGTTTTTATTGCAGTTCCATTACAAAGCACATTGATTACTAGTGCAACATGTAAAACATAGTTCTGTGTCGGGTATTGGCTCCTGGTCTTTAGAACAACTTTAGAAGGTCTTTAGAACAACTTTAGAAGGTCTTTAGAATGTCTTTAGAACAACTTTGGAAGGTCTACAGAATGTCTTTAGAACAACTTTAAAAGGTCTTTAGAAGGTCTTTAGAATGTGTTTAGAATGTCTTTAGAACGACTTTAGAAGGTCTTTAGAAGGTCTTTAGAAGGTCTTTAGAACGACTTTAGAAGGTCTTTAGAAGGTCTACAGAAGGTCTTTAGAACGACTTTAGAAAGTCTTTAGAACAACTTTAGAAGGTCTTTAGAATGTCTTTAGAACAACTTTAAAAGGTCTTTAGAATGTCTTTAGAACGACTTTAGAAGGTCTTTAGAATGTCTTTAGAATGTCTACAGAAGGTCTTTAGAACGACTTTAGAAGGTCTTTAGAATGTCTACAGAAGGTCTTTAGAACGACTTTAGAAAGTCTTTAGAACACATTTAGAAACTAAAACAGTGCACAGCCAAAGGGTTGTAGGAGGAAAAAGATCCCTGTAGACATGCTGAACTACTGCTGAACTCACAGGAACCTCTAAAATATCCTTTGCGTTTAACAAAATGTTTTGATTTCTTTTAAATGAACAAATCGATCCCAAACGTTGAGAGAAAAGACGAGAACATGACAGAAATAGAGAGAGAGAGAGAGAAAGGAGAGAAAGGAGGCTCATTGGGAGTTCTAGTCACTGATCTGAAGTCTGTTCAGTATTCTGTCCTCAGCATTCTCACAGCACTAATGAGCAGCAGCCAACCACACACACACACACACACACACACACACACACACACACACACACACACACACACACACACACACACACACACTTGTTTCTCACTTCCCCATGAAAGAAGTTGTCCCACTTTATTGCATCAGCACTGATCAGATGTGTCAAGCGCCGCTCTTCTTTTAAATTCATCACAAGCACTCCGGCTCTCTGGGCTGTGGTTCTCCTCCTCCTCCTCCTCCTCCTCACTGAGGTTCATGTGGAGGAACATCAAGAAGATGAAGATCAGAACAAACCTTTAACGATGAGGTCGGCGTAGTTGGACACCCCCGACCCTCCGTCCGACCGGATGACGCAGCGGTACCGGCTGGTGCTGCGCTGAGCCGTGTCGCCGACGCTGACGGTCGCAGAGAAACGTCGGTGGTTCACCACCCGGGTCACCATCAGCGCCGTGTCTCTGCCGTTCCACTGCTGCATGATGGGGAAAAAAGACCAGACCGTCATGCATTAGTTATTTTCAGAGCTGCAGGTGCTTAAGGAACGTTCACAAAGACTTTAATGTTGGTCCACGGTGATCTTATCATTAGAGAGAAAAGACTCCAGTGAGCTCAGCCAATCAGGGCTCAGAGTTTCTAAAGGATTTCAGGTTTTCATCAGTTCACACTTTTAAAATCACATCACAGTCATGAGCCCACATCTCCACATCCAATCTTCTTCTTCTTCTTCTTCTTCTGTGGTATTTTCTGCCAATTTGAAGGAACATGTTTCCCCCAACAGACCAGCAGACAGCAGGGTCACCGGTCTTATTACTGAACACTGCAGCTCTCGGTGCTCGGAGAACATGCTGCCAGAGCACATGTAAACTAGATTGAGTGTGTATGCCTGGATGCGCGCGCACACACACACCCACACACACACACACACACACACACACACAAACACACTTGTACAGATATGGAGTCATCGGTCCAGATCAGAACAGGGACTTTTAATCAGTTCTGAAATAGAGCGGGGAAGCTGGGGATGTTCAACACAGTGTGCTTTCATTTTTTTATCTTTTTATGATTATTACTACTTCCCTTTACAAAGAAGAGTTATTCCAGTCAGCTTTATATTCTTCATATTTTCAGAGTTATTGTCAGTAATCACAGTATTTTAGAGTATGTGGACATGTATTTGTTAAAGTTCTGCGTGTACTGATAAGAAGAACTGACCTGCAGCCAGAGTTTATCGTGCTGAGACCATTTCCCTCCGGCGGTGCACTGAAACGTAGCGTTCTGACCCACGTTGACCTCCACGTTCTGCAGACGCAGGAAGTGAGGAGCTTTACCTGCAGCACAGAAAACACTCCGTTAACATTCACGTACGATGTTCTGTACAAATAAAGCAGATTCAAATGTAGTTTTTATGTGAACCAATTTAGTTGGGATGATATCTGCATGATCTCAGAACAGATTTAGAACCATTGCTTTTGCTTTTTAACCTTTAAATCTGCTGACGATGCTGACTGCAGCTTTTTTTATGGTCTCATTCTGATTTATGGCACGACAACACAACTTTAAAAAAATTAAATTCATTCTGTGTGAAAAGGTCTTCAAGTTTTCTGAGCTAATATTCATCTTGTCTTCAAGCTGTGAAGGAGTCCATGTTGTCACTGAAGACGTGGTGGATCCACGCTGACCCTCAAACCCTAAAACCTTAAAACCCTCAAACCTTAAAACCCTAAAACCTTAAAACCCTCAAACCTTAAAATCCTCAAACCTTAAAACCCTAAAACCCTCAAACCCTCAAACCTTAAAACCCTCAAACCTTAAAACCCTAAAACCCTCAAACCTTAAAACCCTAAAACCTTAAAACCCCAAAACCCTCAAACCTTAAAACCCTCAAACCTTAAAACCCTAAAACCCTCAAACCTTAAAACCCTAAAACCTAAAACCCTCAAACCCTAAAACCTTAAAACCCTAAAACCCTCAAACCTTAAAACCCTCAAACCTTAAAACCCTAAAACCCTCAAACCTTAAAACCCTAAAACCTAAAACCCTCAAACCCTCAAACCTTAAAACCCTCAAACTTTAAAACCCTAAAACCGTCAAACCCTAAAACCCTCAAACCTTAAAACCCTAAAACCCTCAAACCTTAAAACCCTCAAACCCTCAAACCTTAAAACCCTAAAACCTTAAAACCCTCAAACCCCTCAAACCCTCAAACCCACGACCCAACAACAGGGATCCAGTTCCTTCAGGTCTGGATGACTTTGGTCTGCAGACAAACAGAAGTCAAACGCAGAAGGCGTCCTTCTCTCCTCATGCTAACTCCCTCTGATGCTAACCGTCACGTTGTTACAAACCTCGGGAACTTATAGATATAAAGTTTCTTTATTTGTACATTCTTCTTCTTCCTCCTTGTCTCTAAACATGATCTCACATTAGTGTTTTATACTTTATACTCCACTCTCACTTTGAGTAATCTGATTACTGATTGGCACAGCTTGGTGTTCTGTGTCAGCTGATCAGAGAACAGTAAAAAAAAAAGAGAAGAGACTGATGGAAAGACAGAAACATGAAAAGAAGACGAGAAGATTGACACAAACGATCTGAAACAAAGTGTTGAAGGAAACATGAGAAGAAGCAGACGGAGAATCTGAGACGAGTTTAAAGAAGTGAAGGAAGACTTGATGTTCTAATGAGGACAGATGGAGAGAATGTGAGCGAGTTACAGAGCAGAGAGGTAAGTAGGACACACACACACACAGAGGCACAGACACACACACACAGACTCACACACACACAGACACACACACACACACAGACTCACACACACACACACACACACACACACAGAGGCACAGACACACACACACAGACTCACACACAGACACACACACACACACACAGACACACACACACAGACACACACACACACAAACACACACACACAGACACAAACACACACACAGACACACACACACAGACACACACACACACAAACACACACACACAGACACAAACACACACACACACACAGACACACACACACACACACACACACACAAACAGACACACAGAGAGATAGACACACACATACACACACACACACACACACACACACACACACACACACACACACAACAGAGATAGACACACATACACACAGAGGCACAGACACACACACACAAACAAGACTCTTCTTCATCCTGGCTCTGTGCACTCTGTCTGCAGGCCTCACACAATCTGTCCTCCACACAGCCTGTCTGTGTGTCTGTGTCTGTGTGTGTGTGTGTGTGTGTGTGTGTGTGTGTGTGTGTGTGGCTATAAACAGATGATGCTCAGCATAGAGGGTCAACATCACAACACTTACGGCACGGATGAGCCAGAACTCGAATGTCGTCGACGGCGATGAAACCTGGATGACCTTGAACTGAAACTGCTTCGAATATTACCTGAGAGGGGAAGGAAGCAAGGAAGGGAGGAAGTAAGAGAGGAAGGAAGGAAGCAAAGGAGGAAGGAAGTAAGAGAGGAAGGAAGGGAGTGGAGGGAGGAAGGGAGAAAGAGAGGAAGGGAGGACAGAAGGAAGGGAGTGGAGGGAGGAAGGAAGGGAGGGAGGGAGGGAGTGGAGGGAGGAAGGAAGGGAGGGAGGGAGGGATGAAGGAAGGGAGTGGAGGGAGGGATGAAGGAAGGGAGGAGTGGAGGGAGGAAGGGAGAAAGAGAGGAAGGGAGGACAGAAGGAAGGGAGTGGAGGGAGGAAGCAAAGGAGGAAGGGAGGAAGGAAAGGAGGGAGGGAGGGATGAAGGAAGGGAGTGGAGGGAGGAAGGGAGGGGAGGGAGGAAGGAAGGGAGTGGAGGGAGGAAGGGAGTGAGGGAGGAAGGGAGGAAGGAAGGAAGGGAGGGGAGGGAGGAAGGAAGGGAGTGGGGAGGAAGGGAGGGAGGAAGGAAGGGAGGGGAGGGAGGAAGGAAGGGAGGGGAGGGAGGAAGGAAGGGAGGGAGGGAGGGAGGAAGGGAGGAAGGGAGGGAGGGAGGAAGGAAGGGAGTGGGGAGGAAGGGAGGGAGGAAGGAAGGGAGGGGAGGGAGGAAGGAAGGGAGTGGAGGGAGGAAGGAAGGGAGGGAGGGAGGGAGGAAGGGAGGAAGGAAGGGAGGGAGGGACACAGAAGAAAAGAATCAGTCTCTCTTTTCTCTAAAAGTACTGAAACTAAAATAAAAACATCTTGACGCCCCTGTGAAGCTCATATGGAAACCCCAGGGGAATTTATCCAGTGACAGTCAGCAACTCTTCTCTCTTCATCCTTCTGTCTCCATCCTTATGCCACATATGCTGCTCCTCCTCCTCCTCCCTCCCTCCCTCTTCTCTCCTTTTACATCGTTTCCTCTCTTCTTCCTCTCTCCGTTCTTCTCATTTCCTTCTTTATAATTGTTGTTTTGTCTCTCTCCTCCGTCACATCACTCTTTGGTTTCACTCAGAGTGACAGGCAGGGAAGAGGTCATGCACTCTTGACCCCCCCCCCCCCCCACACACACACAGTCACACACACACAGTCACACACACACACAGACACACACACACACACAGACACACACACACACACAGTCACACACAGTCACACACACACAGACACACACACACACAGACACACACACACAGACACACACACACAGTCACACACACACACAGACACACACACACACACAGACACACACACACACACAGTCACACACAGTCACACACACACAGACACACACACACACAGACACACACACACACAGTCACACACACAGTCACACACACACAGTCACACACACACACACACACACAGTCACACACAGGATGCTCAACAGTAGAAGCTGGACTCAGGTTGAATATTAAAGCCTTCGCTCTCTTTCTTTGCTTCATGTCGGGTTGTAGACGCTACAGAAGCTTTCGTTTCTCTCTCCATGTGTTTTTGTGTGTTGAATAAATGATAATCAGTTCACTGCAGCTCATAAAGATCATCTGTGATCTCATTGTCCTCCATGTTTGTTTTTATCCAAAGTTTTGGCAGTAATTTGTCCAATGATTAAAAATCATGTTACAGTTCAGACATGGAAACGGACTAGAAGTGATTAAAAAAACACATTTATGTGAAATGTGTTTTATCCTGTGAATGAACAATATGTTGGTTTGTTTGAATTATTAGTGTAAATAAACCGCATTGATTTGTCTTATAACTCAAATAAAATAAGTGTTATAACAACTAAAAGACACAGCAGCTCTGTTATAGAAGATCGTTCATAATGTTAGAATGTTAAGAGTTTATGGGTTGTTTCTGTCCTTCATCCTCACACACACAAACACACACCTACACACGTGAAGAGTTCTGCTGGTCGTCTTTCTACCTAGTGATGAAACCACCTGAAGCTGTGACTCACTGCTACACACACATGATCATTGATTAACGTGATGGATTACAGAGCACAGCACGGACATCTGTGATGAAGACTTTCATTATTGGACCTTTAACACAACAAGCATCAAAACAAACACCATCACCTCATAAAGTAGAGGACATATTTAACTTTAGAGGAAACAATTAACAAGTCACACAGCCTCAAGCAGGATGGTTAAACCATTAAATACATGACATCATATATCTCACTGACATCATAGATCTCAATGACATTAACAGTTTAATATGTGGATCGTTCTCTTCTGCTGGATGATGATGGACTCTGTGTGTGTGTGTCTGTCTGTGTCTGAGTGTGTGTGTGTGTCTGAGTGTGTGTGTGTGTGTGTGTGTCTGTCTGTGTGTGTGTGTCTGTGTGTGTCTGTCTGTGTGTCTGTCTGTGTGTGTGTGTCACCTGGTAGGAGTTGGGCCAGAACGTAGACACAGCCAGCTCGGCCTTCACCCAGCCTTCAGTAACCGTATCGGAGGCGTTCCAGACGGGGTTTCCCTGAGCGCCTCCGTTCACCTGCAGCCACACAGGAAGTATTAAAAAGGTATGAATAACTCCACATGTGGAGAGAATTTTACTTTAATATCTAATTATTGTATTCATCGTCATTACTGATGATTTTCACACCATTCAGCAGCGTCTCTAGAACACACACACCTTGATGTAGACGTTGAGGGTACCGGGGCTCGCTCCGTCCCGGCTGGACAGCGAGTACAGGAAGTCGATGCAGTGGGTGTCGTTCTCCTTCAGGGTCGGCATGTAGATGTGAGCCTTCTGACCCGAGGCCCGGCCCGACGCGTTCACCACCACGAAGGACCCTACAAGGACAGGGACCGGAGTTAGACCAGGATCAGAACCAGACGTGTTCACCACTTGTCTGTGTATTATAGACCACGCCCTCATTTCTCCCCGTTACTGAACTGTGGAATGTGTTTCAGGTGAACTCTGTTGGTAGAAGTTTGCGCTCCATCTTTGACATTTGTCGCCTCAGAAGAGCAGAAACAACTGAAGCAGTTTAATTTACAGGATCTGTATATCAGCGTCTGAACGTATCAAACCCCCCCGAGGGTTCTGAACCAAGACAGACACACATCTTCTCCGTGGACTCCAGATCTAAGTGTTTTAGTCTCATCTTTATGACTCAGGACGGAGCTTTAATGGGTCGACCGGCTCCATCTGGCCCACTGCCATCATCCAGGGACAGATACTGAATCAAGCGTGTGTGTGTGTGTGTGTGTGTGCGTGTGCGTGTGCTCTGTAACTGTGAATAAAGCTCTTATTCTTTTTTCTGTTTTTAAGTTCATTCAAGCTGTTTACTGACCATTGTGATGAGTTGTAGCTTGTTCTAAAGTTCATGTTGACATATTTAACTTAATAACTACCAACATAAGTAACGACATATGTAGATTTGATCTTATGTGTGTATAGTGTGTATATAGTGTGTATAGTGTGTATAGTGTATATAGTGTGTATAGTGTATATAGTGTGTATAGTGTATATAGTGTATATAGTGTGTATATAGTGTGTATAGTGTGTATAGTGTATATAGTGTATATAGTGTGTATATAGTGTGTATAGTGTGTATAGTGTATATAGTGTGTATATAGTGTGTATAGTATATATAGTGTGTATATAGTGTGTATAGTGTATATAGTGTGTATAGTGTGTATAGTGTATATAGTGTGTATAGTGTATATAGTGTGTATAGTGTATATAGTGTATATAGTGTGTATATAGTGTGTATAGTGTGTATAGTGTATATAGTGTATATAGTGTGTATATAGTGTGTATAGTGTGTATAGTGTATATAGTGTGTATATAGTGTGTATAGTATATATAGTGTGTATATAGTGTGTATAGTGTATATAGTGTGTATAGTGTGTATAGTGTATATAGTGTGTATAGTGTATATAGTGTGTAGTGTATAGTGTGTATAGTATAGTGTGTATAGTATAGTGTATATAGTGTGTATAGTGTATATAGTGTGTATATAGTGTGTATAGTATAGTGTGTATAGTATAGTGTGTATAGTGTATATAGTGTGTATAGTGTGTATAGTATAGTGTATATAGTGTGTATATTGTGTGTATATAGTATGTATAGTATAGTGTATATAGTGTGTATATAGTGTGTATAGTGTGTATATAGTGTGTACATTGTGTGTATATAGTGTGTATATAGTGTGTATAGTATAGTGTATATAGTGTATATAGTGTATATAGTGTGTATAGTGTGTGTATATAGTGTGTATATAGTGTGTATAGTATAGTGTATATAGTGTGTATATTGTGTGTATATAGTATGTATAGTATAGTGTATATAGTGTGTATATAGTGTGTATAGTGTGTATATAGTGTGTACATTGTGTGTATATAGTGTGTATATAGTGTGTATAGTATAGTGTATATAGTGTATATAGTGTATATAGTGTGTATAGTGTGTGTATATAGTGTGTATATAGTGTGTATAGTATAGTGTATATAGTGTGTATATTGTGTGTATATAGTGTGTATATAGTGTGTATAGTATAGTGTATATAGTGTGTATATTGTGTGTATATAGTATGTATAGTATAGTGTATATAGTGTGTATATAGTGTGTATAGTGTGTATATAGTGTGTACATTGTGTGTATATAGTGTGTATATAGTGTGTATAGTATATATAGTGTGTATATAGTGTGTATAGTGTATATAGTGTGTATAGTGTGTATAGTGTGTGTATATAGTATGTATAGTATAGTGTATATAGTGTGTATATAGTGTGTATAGTGTGTATATAGTGTGTACATTGTGTGTATATAGTGTGTATATAGTGTGTATAGTATATATAGTGTGTATATAGTGTGTATAGTGTATATAGTGTGTATAGTGTGTATAGTGTATATAGTGTGTATAGTGTATATAGTGTGTAGTGTATAGTGTGTATAGTATAGTGTGTATAGTATAGTGTATATAGTGTGTATAGTGTATATAGTGTGTATATAGTGTGTATAGTATAGTGTGTATAGTATAGTGTGTATAGTGTATATAGTGTGTATAGTGTGTATAGTATAGTGTATATAGTGTGTATATTGTGTGTATATAGTATGTATAGTATAGTGTATATAGTGTGTATATAGTGTGTATAGTGTGTATATAGTGTGTACATTGTGTGTATATAGTGTGTATATAGTGTGTATAGTATAGTGTATATAGTGTATATAGTGTATATAGTGTGTATAGTGTGTGTATATAGTGTGTATATAGTGTGTATAGTATAGTGTATATAGTGTGTATATTGTGTGTATATAGTATGTATAGTATAGTGTATATAGTGTGTATATAGTGTGTATAGTGTGTATATAGTGTGTACATTGTGTGTATATAGTGTGTATATAGTGTGTATAGTATAGTGTATATAGTGTATATAGTGTATATAGTGTGTATAGTGTGTGTATATAGTGTGTATATAGTGTGTATAGTATAGTGTATATAGTGTGTATATTGTGTGTATATAGTGTGTATATAGTGTGTATAGTATAGTGTATATAGTGTGTATAGTGTGTGTATATAGTGTGTATATAGTGTGTATAGTATAGTGTATATAGTGTGTATATTGTGTGTATATAGTGTGTATATAGTGTGTATAGTATAGTGTATATAGTGTGTATATAGTGTGTATAGTATAGCGTATATAGTGTGTATATTGTGTGTATATAGTGTGTATATAGTGTGTATAGTATAGTGTATATAGTGTGTATATAGTATAGTGTGTATAGTGTGTATAGTATAGTGTATATAGTGTGTATATAGTGTGTATAGTGTATATAGTATGTATAGTATAGTGTATATAGTGTGTATATAGTGTGTATATAGTGTGTATAGTGTGTATAGTATAGTGTATATAGTGTGTATATAGTGTGTATAGTATGTATAGTATAGTGTATATAGTGTGTATATAGTGTGTATATAGTGTGTATAGTGTATATAGTATGTATAGTATAGTGTATATAGTGTGTATATAGTGTGTATATAGTGTGTATAGTGTATATAGTATGTATAGTATAGTGTATATAGTGTGTATATAGTGTGTATATAGTGTGTATATAGTGTGTATATAGTGTGTATATAGTGTGTATAGTGTATATAGTATGTATAGTATAGTGTATATAGTGTGTATATAGTGTGTATATAGTGTGTATAGTGTATATAGTATGTATAGTATAGTGTATATAGTGTGTATATAGTGTGTATATAGTGTGTATAGTGTATATAGTATGTTTAGTATAGTGTATATAGTGTGTATATAGTGTGTATATAGTGTGTATATAGTGTGTATATAGTGTGTATATAGTGTGTATAGAGCAGGCATGGGCAAACTACGGCCCGTTGGGCTTTTGAATCCGGCCCGTCAAATATTGGTACAAAATTGTCCAAACTATAATAAAGACTAGTGCTGGGCGGTATACCGGTTTTAATTTCCCTATGATATGAATTCTTCACACACCGTCATACCGGTGCACAGAAACTACTGCTGTCTGTCTTCAACAGGCAGCAGAATATATTTATTGCCACTTTGAGCGCTGCGGTCGGAGCTACTTGTCTTAAGTGTGTTGAGAGGGAACCCTAGTCATGGTCATAACTTTGTAACACAACAATTAATAACCCACAACTAATGCTCTTTAACAGGGCAAAACACCACGACACAACAGTCTGTGACACATAAACAATTTGTAACACTAATAATTGTACATTTATAAAATTACACCACCGAACTGCATGCTGGGTACAGCTCACTCGCGAGCCTGCTTGCTAGCACAACAGTCTGCTAACAGCTGGGAGAGGCTCCGTCGCTACATTAACGTTACATTAAAGAACAGAACAGAGCGATGCAGGATGAACAAAGACAGACCGGAGATGCACCGATAGAGTTTGACACATAATAATGCTGATTACCGTGTAATATGTGTGGTATTTGTTATAAATGTACATTGGTGCAAAGAGGGTGATAATAAGCTGTACGTGGAGGGGCTTAGGACCCAGGGAAATGTAAGTGAAGGAAACAGGAAGAGACGGAAGACACGCCACACAAACAGCTGTTCACCGCTCGTCACGATCCTGCAGACCAGTGATTCTCAACTGGTGGTTCGTTGCGGACCCGTTTTCAGTGGGTCGCGGGCCTTTGCTTCATGCAGCGGAGTTATTCACGCTGCTTTCCAGCATTTACGGCACTTGTTCAGCGGTGCAGGAAAAACACCGACCAATGCGTTGTAAATCACGTCACGTGATGCAGTTTAGCCAATAAAATAAAGGTATTCTGATACGTTTCCTGACTCCAGTGAGATCTACCCACACCGTGACACAGGGGGAGAGACAAGGAAAGACTTAACACAGCAGAGCTCTAATAATGTTAGATGTGAAAGTCAAATATCTGTATGATCCCTTCAAAGAATCAAATAGCTAAAATACCACAGTCATTAACCTTTTACAGTAAAAACATTGTACCAACAATGTCTGCTTAATAAGCAAGTGCACGATAAAATATGCATTAATGCGATAAAAAAAATACCGTGTAAGATCCCAGCTAACTGATGAACACCTCAGATCTGTTCTGAGAATTACAACCAAACCTTTGCCCACCGCTGGTGTAGTGTGTAGAGTATAGAGTGTAGAGTGTGTATAGTGTGTATAGTGTATCGTGTGTATAGTTTGTCGTGTGTAGAGTGTGTAGAGTGTGTATAGTTTGTAGTGCGTAGTGTGTAGTGCGTAGTGTGTAGAGTGTGTATATTGGGAGGCAATACAGTTTGGTCAGAGGCATGATGACCTCATTCCCTCTGATGATGGTGTTAACGGTTTAAAATGAGGTATACAGAATAATCTATGTTTCATTAATATAGCAACACACACACATACACACTCACACTCTGCAGCTCTGTAAAGCAAATGGATAGTTTCATTTAAAACGCCTTTTAAATAAAGTTTATTTGAATAAAGACCAAAGTGTGAAGTTTGTTACCCAGAGACTCTTCTCACCATGATGACCGTCTCCAGGGCAATCAGACGTGTTACAACGTACACACAAACAGACACATTCACACATAAACACCAATGACACGATGACAGCACACACACACACACACACAACAAGAGAGGCATTTCCATATAATGAAATGTGGCTCAGAGTGTCTCACACGCGATAACAAGCTCTCATTTCACATGTTGTATCCCAGCTGTGAGGTCAGAGAGGAGACAGCTGTTGATGTGAGAAAACCTGATGAATCTGTCTTCCATGTCAACACACACACACACACACATCAAAATAAGTGGGTCAACTCGTTCCAGCACACGCTGCCACACGAGAGCAGCTGTTTTCACAAATACTGTTGAGAATGTTCATTTATTTTCCAAATGCATCTTCAAGAAAAGGCAGCAGAAGCCTCTGCTGAAGTGCCTTTGAGCAACGCATTTAACCCCCAGCTGCTGAGGTGGAGCCGCACAGTGGTGTTGATCTTGTTCAGGGTTCAAACACTGAGTCTGAGCAGCTTCACATCTACGAGTGTTACCACGCTGACAGTTTGGATCTTAAATGATTCATGTGAGCTTTCCAACTGACTTCTTGGTCTATTATAACATTTAAATTAGTTTTCATATACTTTGAATGTCTTCGTCGTTAATCTTAATCACAAATAATGAATTTTGTTTTCATTTCCAATTAGTGAAACACGTTTTCCAACAATTCCTTCACCTGAATGCAAAAGATTAATTTGTTTCATCCTTAAATATAAAAAGATTGAATAATGTTGACAGCTTCCAAAAAGAGAACAAACTCAGAGTCTAGAGGAACCCATGAGGTGACCCACATGAGTACTGTTCCTACTGTTCCTACTGTTCCTACACGATGCATATACTACTGTCAATACTGTTAATACTGTTAATACTGTCAATACTGTTACTACTACTACCGAGTATTGAGACTGTAGAGAACGTATAAACTATTTTTATTTTTTTAATTATTTTTTATTGAAAGACAAGAGATAATATTAGACAATACATAGACATAACAACAAGAGGATGACAAGAACAGTGGGATAAAAGCCAGCAGACATCATATAGTCAGTGTGTGTGTGTGTGTGTGTGTGTATGTGTGAGAATGTCCTTGAGCCTTTTGAGATGGAAGAAAAAATTATAATAATAATTTTTAAAAAAAACAAAAAAAAAGAAAAAAGGAAAAAAAAAAAACAGGTAAGTATGTGTGCATATGGATGTTCATGTATGCATGTACGTGGGTTTCAATTGGTTGTCAGGCAAGAAAAACAACAAAACAAAAATCAACAATAGTAATAAATACACAAAAAAAATATATATATACTCTACAAATTTCTGGCTACGAGCGCCCCCCATTTGGGGGGCTCTCGGGCTCAGGACCCCTGAAAATATTGTTCGGAAAATAGCCGTATTGTTCGCCAGTATTGTGGATCTGTCCAGTTTTGTTTCCGGATTAAACAGCAACGTATGGGCAACACTATCATATAAATAACTTTTTACACACTCCAAACACAACTATAGACTACTAGTATAAGCATCTAGAAAACGTGGCATAAAATCATGAAATCCTGGGCAGAAATCGGCGTTATGTCTGCCTCAAATCAATATTTTCACCACGAAGCTAGCAGCTAGCCGGCTAATCCGGACATCGTTTAGCGTTAGCATCACCTCCTATTATGCTGGCCTGCTTCACTCAATCTAAGTAAAATGAGCTTAGAGAGACCACAACCCTGTTGTGCTATGAGACAGGAGTATTTGTAGGCTTCACTCTGCAATAATTCCTGGAACCTGGAACTTTTTCAACTTGAGTTGTGCCATAAGTGTATCAGTTATTAACCAGTAATATATACACAATATTTACACAATATTTACACATCTCACAAGTGTTACCTGTATAGACCATCAAAATTATTAAAATAGACCTTGTAGTTTGGGTAGTTTACTCTCTTGAGTATGAGTATGCAATTTTTGAGCAGAGGGCTAAAAATAGGGCTAGTAGTTAAAAGGATAATTATTAATAGGATGGGTGGTGTCACGTTTGCAGAAACATAGTGAGGGATGACCAGATGGAGTGGTGTTCTGTTGTATTGTATATGATGGACGAGGTTAGATTTTCCATTGAAATATACTCTATCATTAAGTTTCTCCAGTGTGTGATGTGTGTGTTATTCCTTGATTTCCAGTTCATGAGGATAGTTTTCTTGGCGATAGTTAGGGCCACGAGGAGTAATCTGCGGTTTGTTTTGCTCAGATTTATTGTTGAGATGTCTCCTAGTCAGCACAGTGAAGGGGATAATGGGACGAGGCAGCCCAGGAAGACAGACAGTGGCTCAGTTATTTCTTTCCAAAAGTGATTAACTGGTGTGCAGTGCCAGGTGGCGTGAACAAAGCTATCCGGGCTGTTTTGAGTGCAATGTGGACAGATATCTGACGTGAATCCCATTTTAAACATTTTTTGCCCAGTGTAATGAATTCTGTGAAGTATTTTATACTGTATTCGTTGTAAATTGGCATTTTTTGTCATGAAGTAGATGTTATTGCAGATTTGGTTCCAGAAATCAGCATCAGGAGTGATGGACAGGTCTGATTCCCATTTTCGTGATGGTATGGATGGTGTTTTGTCAGACTGTGATATTACTCTACATATTTTTGAGATTAACTTTTTTGAGGAGGGGATATTAATTAATTCTGAGGTTGAGGGGGGTAGTTCTAGGTTAGTGGCCTTAGTGTTAAGTTTGGATTGAACGGATGATTCGAGTTGCAGATATTCCAAAAATTGATTGCTCCTGATGCCGTACTTCTGAACCAAGTGAGGGAATGAAACCAAGGTGTTATTATTGAAGATGTGTTTCAGATGAGTGATGCCTTTAGCGGACCATGTGTGGAGATTAAGAGGTGTCTTGTGACTTAGAAAATCAGGATTGTTCCATATGGGAGTAAAATTTGAAGGTGCAAAAGTGATGTTGGTGATTTTGTGGAATTTCCACCAGGCTGTCAGAGTTTCTGCTACTGTTAGTGTTTTGAAACAAGGATGGCGTTTGATAGATTGGCTTACAAATGGTAGGTCAGAAATCTGAATGTCCTTACAGACTGTCTGTTGAATATCTAACCATGTGTTGTCTGATTGGTTGGGGTGGATCCATTTAAGAATGTATTGAAGTTTATTTGCTAGAGAGTAGTGAAAAAAATGTGGAGCTTCAAGTCCTCCTTGTGTTTTTGGTTTTTGTAGTGTGGCCAGTTTAATTCTTGGTGTTTTATTTTTCCAGTAGAATTGAGTGATGATTGAGTCAAGCGATTTGAAACAGGAGTTGGTGGGTTGAGATGGTATCATTGTGAATAGGTAATTTATTTTAGGAAGTATTGTCATTTTAACTGTAGCTATTCTGCCCATGAGTGATAATGGTAGGTTCATCCAGCGGAGGAGGTCGTCATTTATTGTTTTAAGT
Source organism: Anarhichas minor (assembly GCF_050575085.1). Lineage (NCBI taxonomy): Eukaryota > Metazoa > Chordata > Actinopteri > Perciformes > Anarhichadidae > Anarhichas > Anarhichas minor. Next base: position 414,275 of record NW_027466535.1, on the reverse strand, counting down.
AATGGAGTGAAGTTGAGTGTGAACAGCTCTGACAGCCTGGGGGAAATATGTATTCCCAAATACGTGATGGCACCTGTGCAAAAAGGGATAAGTGGTGTATGGGCTGCCCCATCCCAACTGTTACTATCTAATGGATTTACTCCAGTTAATGGAGTAGTCTGAGATATTAGAGAATGATTCCATGACTTTAATAGTTTCCTGTAGTGATGAGTAGGGGTTTTGTAGGAAGAGCAATATATCATCTGCATAGAGACTGATCTTGTGATGGGTGTTGAGTGTTTGAATTCCTTTTATGTAGATGTTCTGACGAATGGCTGCAGCTAACGGTTCAATGAAAATGTTGAAAAGTGAGGGAGAGAGTGGGCATCCTTGCCTAGTCCCCCTGTGCAGTGTGAAGCTTTGTGAGGTTTGTCCATTGGTGATGACAGTGGCTGAAGGTGAAGTATACAGAATTTTAACCCAGTTAATAAATGATTCCCCAAAGCCAAACCTTTGTAATGTGCTTGTGAGAAATGTCCAGTTTACTCTGTCGAAGGCTTTTTCTGCATCTAAGGAGGCTATGATGGTACCAGTTTGTTGTAATGATGAGTAATTGATTAAATTAAACAGTCTGCGTGTGTTAGTGGATGAATGTCTACCTTTGATAAAGCCGGTTTGATCTGGATGAATTATGGATGGAGTGACTTTGTCTAATCTGTGGTTTAGGGCCTTAGTGATGATTTTAATATCTACATTGAGAAGAGAAATGGGACGGTAACTAGAAGGAAGAGTTGGATCTTTGTTTGGTTTGAGGAGGAGTGATATACTGACTGTGTTCATGTTGGCTGGAAATTGCAAATTTTGTTTTATTTCAGTTATCATTTTGTTAAAGAGTGGAGCTAGAATGAACCAGAAGTGTTTATAGAACTCAGCTGGGAAGCCATCGGGGCCTGGTGCTTTGTTATTGGGCATAAGATTGAGGGCAGTAAAAAGTTCGTCCTGTGTTAATGGTGAATCAAGTATAAACTATTTATGAGAGACAGAAAGGAGAAAAGCTGGTTAACTGTGGGCTTTTCTCACAAGAAGGAATTAAGGAAGAAGGAAGGAGGAAGAAAGAGAGAAGAAGAAGGAAGTAGGAAGAAAGAGGGCGGAAGGACTGAGAGGGAGAGAGAGATGGAGGAAGAATAACAAATAAAAAAAATACTTTATACTGATGCTATGAATATTGAATTACTCTCTCAATCATTTTGAATATAATGAGGGAGAGGAGGAAGAGAAACAGAGACCTATGGAAGGAAGGAAAGGGAAGTAAGTGAGGAAGGAGAGATGGCGGTGAGGAAGGAAAGGAAGTAAGGAATGAGAACGAGAGAAAAGGAGGGAAGGAACCAGAAAAGAGACGATACAGGAGCATCAGCTGTGATTCAGATGAGACTCGAGACGGACGACAAAATACGCTGTTGTTGGGTAAAATGACTCATCTTCATCATCATCATCATCAAAGGTACAGCAAAGGGAATCACTGGAGTCACAAACATCACATTGGTCCTCGGCCCATTTCACACATTTAGCACACTCGATTCCCCCTGAGCGGTTTCACACACATACACAGAGGCACACACACACAAACACACACACACACACACACACGCACACACACACACACACACACACACACACACACACACACACACACAATGGTCCTGCATCACAGAAACATATGATCACAGCTCTTCCTGAATGTTTTCTTTTTTCTCTCTGACCTCATCAACTCATCTGTTTCTGCTCTGATGACATTATTGAGCTTCAGGTGATGAAGAACTGTGTCTCTACCTTTCCACCTTCATATCTTTAAATCTGTCATGTTGAAATGTGAACACCTGGATGAAAGTGGGAACAAAGAGCTTCACTGAACACAGCTGGAGTTCACATGAGATTCACTGAAGTTCACTAAACACTTTATGGGTTAAAACACACACACACACACACACCTGTACAACTACATACACATGAGTGAACACACACGCACACACACCTCTAAAGTTACACACATGATGAGTGAACACACACACACACACACCTCTAAAGCTGCACACATGATGAGTGAACACACACACACACCTCTAAAGCTACACACATGATGAGTGAACACACACACACACACACACACACACCTCTAAAGCTGCACACATGATGAGTGAACACACACACACACACCTCTAAAGCTACACACATGATGAGTGAACACACACACACACACACACACCTCTAAAGCTACACACATGATGAGTGAACACACACACACACACACACACACACCTCTAAAGCTACACACATGATGAGTGAACACACACACACACCTCTAAAGCTGCACACATGATGAGTGAACACACACACACACCTCTAAAGCTGCACACATGATGAGTGAACACACACACACACACCTCTAAAGCTACACACATGATGAGTGAACACACACACACACACACACACCTCTAAAGCTACACACATGATGAGTGAACACACACACACACACACACACACACACACACACCTCTAAAGCTACACACATGATGAGTGAACACACACACACACACACACCTCTACAGCTACACGCATGAGTGAACACACACACCTCTAAAGCTACACACATGAGTGAACACACACACACACACACACACACACACCTCTACAGCTACACACATGAGTGAACACACACACACACACGGGTTCTTTGATCAGATCTATCTCCATCATCAGTTCATATCTTCCGTCTCTCAGCTTTGCAGTTATCTGACAGCTGACAGATCAATAGCTGAAGTGCCATTATGGGAGTATAATGAATACAAACATGTGATTCATTAGTGTGTGTGTGTGTGTGCGTTCTTCCTCCCTCATCAGTAAACACTCACCATTAGAGGCAAATTCACCCTCAATATGAACCGAAAGAAAAAGCTTTTAAAGCATCAAAATCAAATTAATTTACTCGTATTACAGAAAATGGAGAGGTGTGTGTGTGTGTGTGTGTGTGTGTGTGTGTGTGTGTGTGTGTGTGTGTGTACTGGCTTTGCCGATGCCTAACAGCAAAATAATTTGAGAGACAAGTACGAGATAAAAATCACAATGACAACAGTTTTCTTTAAGCGTCATCATAAAATATGTTGTTGTGTTTGTTGTGTTTGTTGTAATTCTTTTATTTGTTGTAATTGTACATGCTTACTGTACAAAGTATCGTAGGATTTTGCATGTTATCTTCTTCTCTATCAAAGGACATCAGATATTTTCAGCAGCCCGAAGAAGAAAAATAACAAACTTCTACAAACTGGGAGCGTTTTGAGGTTCAGACATGAAAGACATTTTTGCAACACAGCAGAAAGAAGCGGAGCCTAAATCATCTTCAGAAGATCAGTTATGTCGCCAGATCTTCAGTAGAAACACGACGTCGACGCAGGATGTTCACAGAGAGTCTCTGGGGTCGCTGCTCAAAGCCTTTCTGTCTGTAGAGCTCTTAAATCTCTCTTTCATTCTGCTTATCGGATGTTTTGTGTCGGTCGTGTTCTGGATTAAGACGTCTCCTCTGAGGATCTCGAGTGGTTCTTTAAGCGTCTCAGGGCTCACTTTACATTTGTAATTTCACTGGGCTCTTTGAAACCTGCCAATGGAGACGTGATCTGATGGCGTAGTGAGACATCACGTGTGTCCACATGTGGCCTGGAAACGTCCATCATTTCTGTTTAGTCTTTTCTCAAACACCAACTCTCCTTCTGTGGTCTTTAAAAGGTGACCAGCACTCACACCACGGCAGGGAAGAGTATTTATGAATGTAAGTATTAAGTACTAAGATGCTAGAATCAGGATTACATGAAGTCTAAAGAGAGTCTTTTATTTATGTGACATAATTAGATTACATAACGTCATATTCGGGATCTTAAAATCTGCTTTGATGTGTAAAAGATTTTGTGTTGTGAGAGTTTATTTCCTCAACAGACAAACGTCCTCTTCAAAACCACTGGAGTTTTACTGTGTCCTATTAAGTCAGATCAGGTTTATGTGTTAGTCCATTATCACACACAAAGTGGACTTTACAGGCTCTCACACACACACACACACACACACACCGAAGCTCTGTGATGAACATGAAGCTGGAGGTCTGAGCCAACCTGGACCTCAGAGGATTATCAAGACCCTAAAGTGAAGCAGGAACACCTCAGAACACGTTTACAGAGACTCACGTCAGCATGTTGAAGCTGATGACCAGCCCTGTGTGTGTGTCTGTAAATGAATAGACTCATCAACAATCAGCAAGGCTTTACTCCTCATTGTTAATCACATAACAAAAGGATGCTGAGACAACTAGAACCAACACGACACCAATGAGACTGTTTTCTGATCTGATGGAAGATAATATCAAACAAAGCATTAATACAAGAATATATATCACACCTGCACACCTATCTGTATTCAGACTGTGGAGCTGCATTGGCTTTTGTTCTGTTAAATAAGGAAGAGATGGATGAGCTGTCTCACACACACACACACACACACAGGCCTGCAGGCCATGGTGAAGCTGCTGTAATCCTTTCCAAATAAGGTGGTAAAGACAGGGAGATTGGCATTATTGATCAGGCCTTTAGGGAAAAAGCTCTGTTTCCTCATGGACAGGTAATCAATAGTGAGCCTATGAGTCACACACACACACACAACCATATGAACACATACAGTAAATCCCTCTGCTAGATTTGACCCGTGGGAACTCTAAATCCCAAAAGCCCTTGCCTTGTTGGTTCTGTGCAGGTCACAGGGGTGTTGACCTATAGGAGATCGAAGCCGGAGCATGTGACTGCTGACACTGGAGACACTGGATGGGAGGTCGCCTTCTGTTTGGCTCTGGGTGTCCCATCCATCAGTGTGTGTGTGTGTGTGTGTGTGTCCTCACTGATAGACAACTCTCTTACTTTGTAAAGTGAACCTGAAAAATGGTCATAAAGTTTAATATTGTTTCCTGAAACGCAGATTTATGACGCGTTGAATTAAACATCCGTTCCTCATTGGGACATTGATTTACGAACGCACTCACACACACACACACACACACACACACACACACACACACACACACACACACACACACACACTAACACACACACACACACACACTAACACACTCCCCAAGTTGATGCAAAAAAATTACAAAGGCACAAAATCCAACAGATGCAGTGTGGAGAGAACACACACACACACTATGTGGTTCCCATATATCACCGGTTTACGATGGCTCTCCACTATTCCCTGGTCTCCTCCCTGTAGCACTGAACCTGTGCGTAATTGGCTTTTTAATGACTTCTGCATTTCCACACATTTCCCTTCTTGGTTATTTGCCTTCACAAGCCTCATTAGAGAAGGAGGAGAGGAGGAGGGAGGAGGAGGAGAGGAGGAGGGAGGGAGGACAGGTGAGAAAGTAGACGAAACAAAAGAAGAAACAAAGAAAAGACAGGACAGACATAGAAAGAGAAGACAGAAATCAGCTCTGACTGGGTTTCAATCATATTTTCTCATGTAGATATGACTCTTCATCAAACTGAGGAATAAGAGAAAACTCTGCTTTGAAATGATTCAATAAGCAGCAGAGTAAATAGGATCAATAATGATGTTGTCAGAATGACCTCCACTGTCTCGTCTTCTTCTTCTCCTCTCTTATAAACGCTGTGTCACTCTTCCTAACCTTGTCTCTGGATCACTGAGGCTAAACGCTGCAAAGCCTTCATCAGTTATAAGAAAACTTCTCATAGAACTTTTATTTTGACATCAAAGACAAGTCTCTGTGAAGAAGATGTGTTGTCTTTGAAGCATCTGATGGAAACAGCAGAGAGTCGTGATGTGTGTCAGACCGACTACAGAAAAACAGATCTGCATGAACTCTACCTGCATTTTGCTTTTAAGCCACTGAGAGAGAGAGACATAATACAATAAAATAAAATAATTACAAAGAATTGAATTTGAAGGTTTCACCATGAAGAGGTGTTGGACTGTGAGCAGGTTCCTGTCAATAATACCCACAGACTACTAACCCAGTAGCATACATATGGATATAAGAGAGTCCACTGTGGTTACTTTACTATAGTTAGAGTACAGTCAGTGTTCAGACGCAAGCAGTAGATAAGTGTTGGTAAAAATAAGATCAGTGAGCTATTTCTCATATCTTCACTAATATATAAAGCATGAGGTCCTTCTCTCGAGGAACTTTACTGCACATCAAAATGTTCTCCATCACCACAGCGAGAACAAGACGGACTGAAAGAAACGGCCTACTATACAGTTTTCAAATGAATAGAACTCCATTATCATCATCATCATCGTCAGATCAACACTCAACTACAACAAATGTCCCTGAACGAAAGTATCTGAGAGTGTAAAGTATCTCAGAGTGTAAAGTATCAGAGAGTGTAAAGTATCTCAGAGTGTAAAGTATCAGAGAGTGTAAAGTATCTCAGAGTGTAAAGTATCAGAGAGTGTAAAGTATCTGACAGTGTAAAGTATCTGACAGTGTAAAGTATCAGAGAGTGTAAAGTTAAAGTATCGTAGAGTATCACAGAGTGTAAAGTATCTGACAGTGTAAAGTATCGGAGTGTGTAAAGTATCGGAGAGTGTAAAGTATCTGACAGTGTAAAGTATCTGAGAGTGTAAAGTATCTGACAGTGTAAAGTATCTGAGAGTGTAAAGTATCTGAGAGTGTAAAGTATCGGTATTACCACCATTCTGCACAAATCTTTCCCAAATCCATTGTCATTGTTGTTGTTCTTTATGTTTATATATATATTTATATTGTACATAGTAGTTAAATGTTTATGCTTAGTTTATCTGTTTCACTTTGTTGTCTTTAATGTTCTTGTTTTGATATTGTTCTTGTTTATTTGTATATTCCATGTATGTACGTTGAGAGCAATGTGTAACCGGAGTCAAATTCCATGTATGCGTACACACACATGGCCAATAAAGCTGATTCGGATTCTGAGTGTAAAGTCATGGAGAGTGTAGTTATCAAGCTCCTCTTTTGTGGAACCAGCTTCCCGTTTCAGTCCAGGGGGCAGACTAACTCACCACATTTAAGAGTAGGCTTAAAACTTACCGCTGATAGTTAGGGCTGGCTCAGGTTTGCCTTGGACCAGCCCCTAGATAAGCTGCTATAGGCCTAGACTGCCGGGGAATTCCTAGGATACACTGAGCTCCTCTCTCCTCTTCTCTCTCTCTCTTTCTGTATGAATTAATGTCCCATTATTGCAAGATGGCGCCGTGCTAGCGGCTGCCTGTCGCAGCAGCTCCCAGTGTGTGTTTTCATTTTTTGTCTTTTTTCATTTTTCTTCTCTTCTTTTGTTTATTTTCCTTAATGTTTGGTTTAAGTTACGGTCCGACAACGGACCGTAACTTTTTCTCAACTTTTCTCGTGGCTTTTCTGTTACTTTTCTCCCTCTTTGTAACGGAGAGCCACACACAATGAGTGGGGCCATTGTCTATTCCCGCGATCAGCTGATTGCGCTGAGCAAACCGCGGCTTTAGCCCGGCGCCAGGCCTGAGATCCCGGAGGAACTGCGGAGAAGACGTCGGGGCTGCAAGTCGGGCGCTAAGCGGAGGGCTAAGACGAGGAAGTACAAACCTTCGGTACCGGCGATTATTACGGGGAACGTGAGGTCTTTGGCAAATAAGACGGACGAGCTCGGCGCGCTGGTAAAGAATGAGAGGGACTTCCGTGAGTGTAGCGTCATGTGTTTCACGGAGACATGGCTGCACACAGATTTCCCCGATCACAGTGCGTCGCTGCCCAGCTTCAGGACTGCTCGAGCAGACAGAGACGTTATACAGAGCGGCAAGAAGAGAGGTGGCGGGATTGCAGTGTATGTGAACGAGAGGTGGTGCAATCCCGACCATGTGTGTGAAAAGGAACGCTTCTGTAGCCCGGACATTGAACTGTTAGCCGTGGGGATGCGTCCTTATTATTTGCCGAGGGAGTTCTCATCCGCCATTGTTGTCGCTGTGTACGTCCCCCCATCAGCTGACGCTGAGACAGCAGTGGACATATCCACTCCACTGTGTCTGGACTGCAGAGTCAACATCCAGGTGCATTTTTGGCAATTACTGGAGACTTTAACCACACCACTCTGGATAAAGCCCTGCCAACTTTTCACCAGTATGTTGAATGCCCCACAAGGAACAATAAAACTCTGGACCTACTGTATGCTAATGCTAAGGATACATACAGTGCCACTGACCGGGATGAAGCAGATTACTGGCTTCAAGGTTGGAGGGAGGCAACCAGGGGGCTCCCTGGAGAGGGCCATATAGGTTTAGTTCACAGCCCTCATCTGTCTCCTCCACACACCACACCTCCCAAACACCTCCCCCTCTGTCCCCTATGTCCCCCCTGGTGAGCTGCATGGACACAGAGCCCTCAACATCAAAGGGCTCTTCCACCCTCCCCCCCCCCCCCCCCCCCCCCCCCCCCCTCTGTGACAACTGGCCAGGTTAGGAGACAGCTGGAGAGACTCCACCAAGGCAAGGCTGCGGGACCTGATGGCATCAGCCCCAGCGTCCTGAAGACCTGCGCCATCCAGCTGTCTGATGTCCTACAACACCTCTACAACCTGAGCCTGAAGCAGGAGGAAGTCCCGGTACTGTGGAAGACATCTGGCCTCAACAACTACCGACCAGTTGCCCTCACATCTCATGTGATGAAGGTGCTGGAGAGGCTGGTCTTGGCCCACCTCCGACCGCAGGTGAAATCATCACTGGACCCTCTGCAATTTGCATACAGCCTCATGTGGGAGTGGACGACGCCATCATCTACCTGCTGCAACGAGCTCAGTCGCACCTGGACGGAACCGGTGGCTCTGTGAGAATCACTTTCTTTGATTTCTCCAGTGCATTCAACACCATCCAACCAGTGCTGCTGAGTGAGAAGCTGCGGGTGGTGGGGGTTAACGCATCCACTGTCTGCTGGATCACTGACTACCTCACAGGCAGACCACAGTTTGTCCGACTGGGCAGTGTGCTGTCTGATGGGGTGGTCAGTGATACTGGAGCTCCACAGGGAACTGTTCTGTCTCCCTTCCTGTTCACCTTCCTGTTCACTGACTTCCAGTACAACTCAGGGTCATGCCATCTGCAGAAGTTCTCTGATGACTCTGCAGTGGTCGGGTGTATAAAGGACGGACGGGAGGAGTACAGGGCAGTAGTGGAGGACTTTGTGGAGTGGGCCGGTAGAAATCACCTGCGTCTGAACGTGGCCAAGACCAGAGAGATGGTGG
>NW_027466535.1:367500-400000 GCF_050575085.1 Anarhichas minor | reverse complement strand
GTGTGAGTGGGTGGAGGGAGAGTGAGGGTGGTGTGAGGGAGGGAGAGTGGGAGGGAGGGAGGGAGGGAGTGAGGGAGGGTGGGTGGGAGTGAGGGAGAGTGTGGGTGGGTGGGTGAGGGAGGGAGAGAGGGAGGGAGGGTGAGTGGGTGGAGGTGAGAGGGAGTGAGAGAGGGAGGGAGAGTGAGGGTGAGAGAGGGAGGGTGGGATTGAGGGTGAGAGGGTGGAGGGAGAGGGGAGGGAGAGAGGGAGAGAGGGATGGAGGGTGGGAGTGAGGGTGAGTGAGGGAGGGTGGGAGAGTGGGAGGGAGAGAGGTGGAGGGTGGGAGAGAGGGAGGAGGGAGGGAGGTGTGGGAGAGAGAGTGAGGGTGGGGAGGGTGAGGGTGGTGGGTGAGAGAGGGAGAGAGTGTGGGAGGGAGTGAGAGAGTGGGTGTGGGGAGTGGAGGGTGAGAGAGGGAGGGAGGAGGAGAGAGGGAGGGAGAGAGAGAGGGAGGGAGAGAGAGAGAGAGAGAGAGATGAGAGAGGGTGTGAGGGAGGGAGAGTGGGGGAGAGAGAGGGAGAGTGAGAGAGGGTGGTGAGAGGGAGGGAGGGAGAGTGGGAGAGTGGGTGGAGAGAGAGTGGGAGGGAGAGTGGAGTGAGGGAGGGTGTGGTGAGGGTGAGAGAGAGAGAGAGTGGGAGAGGGAGAGAGGGAGTGGAGAGAGGGAGAGGGAGAGGGGAGTGAGGGAGAGGTGAGAGGGAGAGGGTGGGAGGGAGGGAGGGGGAGGAGTGAGGGAGGAGAGGGAGGGAGAGAGGAGAGAGGGAGAGAGAGAGGGAGAGAGAGAGTGAGGGAGGGAGGGAGAGGAAAATGAAAGAATGGAAGTCATCAAAGAAAGAGTGAAGAGCCGTGATGCTTTCTGAAACATGGTTCAGCTCCTGGACTGTCAGTCAGTGCAAACATCAACACACACACACACACACCACTAGCATTGTTAGCTCTGACTAGCTTTCTCTAAAATCACCTAACACCTCGAGGAGGAGGAAAAACACGCTGCATTTATCTGTCAAACTCTGTCAAACCTGCAAACGCTGAATTAGAAAAGAGTCTCCAGTGGATTCTGTGTCATCACATGTTCGTAGAGGGGAATGCTGTCTGGAGGTATTAAAGCTAGAATATTAATACAATATTAGAATATTCACTTGTAAGACCAGAGTGTTTCTGTTCTGTGAGGAAGCAATAGAGGAATGTTTCATTCATAGAGCTGTCAGTGAGGAGCTGTTTATCTCCGGCTCATACCTTTAACACACTCCTTTTCTTCCTTTCTGCTTTCTCCTCTCAGCTGCTGCAATGACTCAACTTCCCTTCAGGGGTCATTAAATCTTCATCCACTGTCACTGTTGCAACCACAGAGGAACACCAACATGTCCTTATGAGGACTACAAAGAGAGGTTCTGAACATAAACATAGATGACGAAGAGCTTGAGGACAACAGGAGAACCTGAGACACATCCAGAGACATAAGAAGACTCCACCGTGAACCCGTGTGTCCTTTCATCTCTGCTCTTTCAGTTACAGCAGGAACAGAAGAAGATAGAACGTCTCTGAGCACCGTGAAGGCTTCAGGATTCTGTTTTATTTACTTTTATTCTGTAACGTAGAAGCCAGCAGTGGATTCTTTCTGCTTCACAACAGAAACTTTAGTCGTTATAACAAACTGAGCCAGAAAACATCAAAGCTGCTCTGAACGAACACTACAAATGCAGCTCAGAGAGATTTGGTTCCGTTTGGAGAAAAGATTCATGAATCCAGAGCGTCCACAGACCTGGAGTCAGTTATGAGACGTTCATGCACCATGATGATATCGATGAATGTCCTCCGTCTCCGTCGTTTCTTTGATTCAGTTCCACGTCTGTCTCTCAGTCTTCAATGTCTCACGTTCACTCCGTCTGCATTCTTCAGACTCCATGTGTGTCTCGTCCCGTCTCTACGGACACGTCCCGTCTCTACGGACTCGTCCCGTCTCTACGGACACGTCCCGTCTCTACGGACACGTCCGTCACTACGGACTCGTCCCGTCTCTACGGACTCGTCCCGTCTCTACGGACACGTCCGTCACTACGGACTCGTCCCGTCTCTACGGACACGTCCCGTCTCTACGGACACGTCCGTCACTACGGACTCGTCCCGTCTCTACGGACTCGTCCCGTCTCTACGGACTCGTCCCGTCTCTACGGACACGTCCCGTCTCTACGGACACGTCCGTCACTACGGACTCGTCCCGTCTCTACGGACTCGTCCCGTCTCTACGGACTCGTCCCGTCTCTACGGACACGTCCCGTCTCTACGGACACGTCCGTCTCTACGGACTCGTCCCGTCTCTACGGACTCGTCCCGTCTCTACGGACACGTCCGTCACTACGGACACGTCCCGTCTCTACGGACTCGTCCGTCTCTACGGACACGTCCGTCTCTTTTTTAATTGACTCGTTTTCCTCTTTTTCTCAGTTTGTCTTCCTCATTTCCTCTTCGTCATTTCTGTCATCATGAAGGAGATTTTCTCGTTCAGTTTCTCCATTACATAGTTCAGACTCTCTTTATGAGTGCATGGACACGCTGTCTGTCCTTCTATTTCACAGTGTGTCAATCTGCATGAACACAAACACACACACACACACACACTTTGTTTCAAACAGGTCTTTGATTATGTTTCACAACCTGAGGATGCTCAAGTACACAGATGGTGTTTTTTAATGTATTAATACATTTCTATCGAACATCCGCTCCATCTCTCTGTCCCCCCCCCCCCCCCCCCTTCTCTGATCATGTTTCATGTCGTGTTGACGGGAGCTCAGAACATCAGCTGCTTTGATGTTTGCTGCTGGTGTGAGTTTGTCTCGCTCAGCCTGCAGCCTGAAGGTAATGAGAGAGAAGAGTGTGTGTGTGGAATATTAGTTCATATTTAGAAATGTATGTCCCATAATTCATAGATATTATGTGTAAGCTTATTATGTCTATGTGGAGGTGATCCATGTCGATACAGAGACGATGGAGGAAGAAGCAATCTATAAACTGTCAGGACTATATGGACTAAAGACGATCCGATCTCATCACATCTAAGCTGTCAAGGAACATTCTGTCGATATTATGGAGGTGAAGCGAGAAAGAAGATGATATGATAATAACTGTGTCGATAATGGAGGCAAACAGACAAAACATAAATAAATGAAGTCAAACCGGTGGATTAGAGAGCTTTGAATAATAATATGGATAGAAACCACGAGGGAGTCTGAGCCTTAAAGAGATTTAAACTGAGCCTTAAAGAGATTTAAACTGAGCCTTAGAGAGATTTAAACTGAGCATTAAAGAGATTTAAACTGAGCCTTAGAGAGATTTAAACTGAGCATTAAAGAGATTTAAACTGAGCCTTAAAGAGATTTAAACTGAGCCTTAACGAGATTTAAACTGAGCCTTAAAGAGATTTAAACTGAGCCTTAGAGAGATTTAAACTGAGCCTTAAAGAGATTTAAACTGAGCCTTAACGAGATTTAAACTGAGCCTTAGAGAGATTTAAACTGAGCCTTAGAGAGATTTAAACTGAGCATTAAAGAGATTTAAACTGAGCCTTAAAGAGATTTAAACTGAGCCTTAACGAGATTTAAACTGAGCCTTAAAGAGATTTAAACTGAGCCTTAGAGAGATTTAAACTGAGCATTAAAGAGATTTAAACTGAGCCTTAAAGAGATTTAAACTGAGCCTTAACGAGATTTAAACTGAGCATTAAAGAAATTTTAACTGAGCCTGAAAGATATTTAAACTGAGCCTTAGAGAGATTTAAACTGAGCCTCAAAGAGATTTAAACTGAGTCTCAAAATGATTTAAACTGAGCCTTAAAAAGATTCAAACTGAGCTTTGACTAGTTTTAGAACTTCATGTCTTCTTTGCTCTGTATGAGTATAAAGAAACAGCTGGTTTCTCCAGGAGAGCTGCAGCTCTTTGGACACGAATGTCTTTTTATGGATTCAACATGGTTCTGGTCCAGTATGAGTCCATCAGCTGACTCAACATCATGAAACAAAGACTAAAGACCAGAGACAGACTATTTGTTCCTGTCTCATCAGATCCAGAGCACTCAGTCGATAGGTTGTCTATCTGAGGAGGGCAACAGGAAGTGATGGCTATCGCCCCCGACAGCCACCCGAAGATCAGACGGATGACTGACATGAGACAGATATGGAGACTGACATGAGACAGATATGGAGACAGACATGAGACAGATATGGAGACTGACATGAGACAGATATGGAGACAGACATGAGACAGATATGGAGACTGACATGAGACCGATATGGAGACAGACATGAGACAGATATGGAGACAGACATGAGACAGATATGGAGACTGACATGAGACCGATATGGAGACAGACATGAGACAGATATGGAGACAGACATGAGACAGATATGGAGACTGACATGAGACAGATATGGAGACTGACATGAGACAGATATGGAGACTGACATGAGACAGATATGGAGACAGACATGAGACAGATATGGAGACTGACATGAGACCGATATGGAGACAGACATGAGACAGATATGGAGACAGACATGAGACAGATATGGAGACTGACAGGAGACCGATATGGAGACAGACATGAGACCGATATGGAGACAGACATGAGACAGATATGGAGACAGACATGAGACAGATATGGAGACAGACATGAGACAGATATGGAGACAGACATGAGACATATATGGAGACTGACATGAGACAGATATGGAGACTGACATGAGACAGATATGGAGACAGACATGAGACAGATATGGAGACTGACATGAGACAGATATGGAGACAGACATGAGACAGATATGGAGACTGACATGAGACAGATATGGAGACAGACATGAGACCGATATGGAGACAGACATGAGACAGATATGGAGACAGACTGTCAGAGCTTCAGAGCTTCACAACCAGATCTCAGTGGGTGAGTGGAGGCTGACAGATGTGTCAAAGACAGTGATGATGATGATGATGATGATGATGATGATGATGATGATGATGGATGAGAGCAATCATTGACATGACTGATAATACGTGACTGAGAGAGAGGGGGGAGGGGTTTAGGGTCATTAGGGTGAGAAAGACATGATGATAATCAGAGAGAAAGAGAGAAAGAAACTCACTGAGCTTTAAACTAATGTGACGTCAACACATTTAAACTAATGTGACGTCAACACATCCGTGTCTTTATGAGACGCTCAGAGGGGCCGACGTGGTGTGAAGAGAGAAGAAGTCCACGAACAAACACTGGACGTCCCTCCAAAGGAGACGGCTGTTCACGTCCCACATGACACGAAAAGTCAATGTGACTTATTTTGTCACGTGACTCGTTGGTATCATCAGTTCGGTGTGACAGGCGGAGAGAGAGATGTCACATGTCAAGCTTCTCTGATGGATGTCAAACTTACACAACAAAGAGACCAACATGTGAGTGAAATCGTTTGTTCGGATGAAACTGGTCCAAAATAAAGAACTTAATATGCACAGATTCATGTTCATCAATATCTGCTGTAAAATCTAAACCGAGCTTAAAAAGACTAAAGACACCTCAGAACCGTTTCCACCAACCGACTCAATGTTCTTCTTCACCGTCACAAAGAAACACATCAAGTCGCTTTTCTCTTGTTTCTGGAGCACAAAGAAACATCCTGAAAAACAACCGGCCTCTTAATGCGTAATGCATTAAACTTCATGCAGCACATACAAACAAAAAATGAATTTGGATTGGAAGTGGATTCATATTTTTCCAGCTTTATGGTGTCCTAAGAATGTTTATAATACAAACTATATATTATATTAATACTGCTGAGAGTAGAGTCATTAAACAGTTCATTCAGCTGGATTCTCTCGACCAACGGTCATGAACAGAGATGACGTCATATAAAAACACATGGTCCTACCGGTGGGCAGGGCGGGGTC
This sequence comes from Anarhichas minor, assembly GCF_050575085.1. Classification (NCBI taxonomy): domain Eukaryota; kingdom Metazoa; phylum Chordata; class Actinopteri; order Perciformes; family Anarhichadidae; genus Anarhichas; species Anarhichas minor. The sequence continues at coordinate 394,039 of NW_027466535.1, read as the reverse complement.
CATGGTGGGTTTCTCCCAGGAGTTGACCTGTTCCCAGGTGAATCCGTTGGTTCCCAGAGAAACGCTGTAGCCACAGCTGCTGTAGGACTCCTCAAAGGTGCAGCCGCCTGAGCAGAGAGAGGAACATGCAAACGTTACACATGATTCACTGAACACATTCAGCTTCCTGTATCGAGGTGGAGTCGAACCTGTGACTTTTTATAACAGGGTGGTCCGTCCACTAACAGCCCTTCATCTACACTGAATCACACAGACAGCTGTCAGATACAAGCTGCAATAATACATAGTTGTGTTGGACCACCATGAGCTGTGAGGATCCATAGTGTCTCAATATCTCAACTAAAGAGACCAAACTCATGAGATCAGCTGATTGTTCATGTAGTGCACAACACACACACATCATGTCCAGCATGCATGGTTTCCTGTGTGGCAATTAGAGGAAGTTCAGATTCCAGTAGCACTAATAAAAACAAATGAAAGAGTGTGACTCCATTAAACGGCTGATTAAAACCACTAAAGATGGGCTTTGATGCAATGAAAGTCTTCACAGCTTCTGTTATTCTCCATATTTGTGATTTAATTCTACAAGCGAGTACATGTTTCTAAAGCACATCTCTAATCACTTCAATAAGCTTTTAATAAGCTGCTTTTTCAATTGTTCACAGTATTATAGTAATGAAGTTATGAGCATGAAGTGAGCGACAGACAGAGTTCATCAGAGAGCAGAAGAGAGGAAACGTGAACAGAGAGATGAAGAGAAAGCGTCACATGTCAACATGATTAAGTCTCAGAGTCTCATCGTTATTTCATGGCCTGAATAAAATACATTTTCCACCACATTAGCCTTCTCTGCTCGCCTGCAGCTCTGTGCTTCTCTAATTACACATATGCTTTGACACACAACCCTTTTAATGTGTTTTGAAGCCTCTGAAATGGGACAACGTCATCGCTCTATTCATGACATCACTTCATGCTTTCTGCTGTCATCTCCTCAAAGCACATGTGTCAGTTTAAACCTGTGAACCAAAGAAAATCCTTCATAACTGGAACACTGTAAAGTCATGTAGTGCACTCAAGGTACTCAGTACTCTGTACACTATACTCCATACTCAATATACTATACACTATAGTCAATACAATATACTCAAGGCAGCTGAAGACGTTCAACCTGCCAAAGTCAATGATGGTGCACTTCTACACAGCCATCATTGAGTCCATCCTCTGCTCCTCCATCACGGTCTGGTACGCTGCAGCCACTGCCAAGGACAAGGGCAGGCTGCAGTGCATCATTCGCTCTGCTGAGAGGGTGATTGGCTGCAATCTGCCGTTCCTCCAAGACTTGTTCACTTCAAGGACCCTGAAGTGAACAAGAAAGATTGTAGCCGACCTGTGGTGAAGCCTGACCGGAGTGGCTTCTGAAGTGGTAGGAGGCAGACACGAGAGATTTTGTTCCGATATCAAAAAGGTGTTATATTTATAAAAGTACCCTGCTGCACGTGTAACCAAACATATATAGAAACAAAACAAAACAAACGTTTAACTTAGCTTAACTGAATAAAACTCAACTCATCCTAAAGTAACATAATCACGTGCACACAGCTACACACTGATCTTCCTTTCTTCCTCGTTCAGTCAAAGGGTACTTCTCAAGTCTCTTAACTGCATCCCCGTTTCCCTCACTTGCGTCCTTTCCTTGCGTCTTAGTCCCTCCCACCAGGGATGCATGGAGGAAACCATGCGAGGAGAGAGGAACGAGGAAATATGTTTTAGGAGACATGAGACGTCTTTTCCTCAGTTGCGTCACGTGAAGCGACGTCTGTTTCTGATGACGGAGGATCAGCTGATCCAGCTGTGATCAGCTGTCAGTCGGCTTTAACAGCTGGAGAGACTTTTGATAAGTTAGTGTCTGTTCACATGATCACTGTACTTAATAACAGTAACTAATAACACTAATAACTAATAAAGACACAGTAATCACCACTGTAGAGGTGTTTCTCTCTGTAGTCTGTTAACAGACTGTGTCCTGTGTTCTGTTTATAAGCACAGGATCCATTTCTACCGGCGGAATGCGATTGTCTTATTTATGAATTATTTGCATCTGTACGTTTTGAAATTGTGACTGTGACGTCATTATTAAATAACCCAGAATATGATTATTGTTTCTCTTAAATGATAAAACTCATCAAACACTCAGGAATGATGTAAAAAGTGTTTAGTCTCTCAGCTCTCTCTGACTTTAATTGTTTCCATAATAAAGTTATTGAGGGAAATATCAGATCATGAAAACACAAATCTTTCTAATAAATGTAGAAAGTTGTTTGTGGTCCTTTTGTTGTTCAGACTACAATGAACATTTATTTAAACCAGACGGTGAATCATAAACCTAATCAAATATAAACTAGAGTTTATTCTGTGACCTGTCTTCACTCTGGTGTTAAACTCAGTCAGTCAGTCCGATCGGCTGCAGCGTCCAATCACATGACTGATGAACAATGAGGGGGCGTGTCGGCCGTTAAAATACTTCCTGGAAGTCTGTTCTCGTGGTTCCTCGCTCATGGCTCCTCTGAGGTCCCTCCTCCATCCTCGCTCCTCCGAGCTACATTAGAGCTTTGGGACGGCCATCAATATGGCGGCGCAGAAACAACTTCCGGTTCAAGCGAGGAGCGAGGAAACGACAATTAAGAGACTCGAGAAGTACCCAAAGTCGTCTCCTTATGTAGAGCCTCCTATCAGCAGGATATAGTTCCTACCATGAGTGCAGGTGACACCAATTACTGACTCACTAGTTAACAGACAAAACCTATAACTTACAGCACCCCTTTAGGTAGCCAACAATTGTATATGGTTTACACTTTGCTCTACACTAATAACAATGTAAAACAGTTCATAACCAACCTACAAATCTACCTGTACATACTCTACTTCCCTCCCCCCCATACTTGGTCTGACCCAATGACATCACGGATGACATCATCCAGTGTATAAATAGAGGAAATGGTTGGGTGCCTCCCCCTTTAGCCTCTGGAACACATGGTGGGTATGGTAAACAAACAATTGACAAGCATGGTCAGATTTATAGATGAATGTAATATGGGACAAATGGTGTGTTCTCACCCACTTTGTCACACGACCCCTCTCACCCTGGTCATGAACTGTTGGAGCCCCTTCCATCTGGCAGGAGGCTGAGGTCCATCAGGACCAAGACCTCCATCAGGACCAAGACCTCACGCCACAACAGTCAACAGTTTCATCCCCAGGACAATCTCCTACCGGTCACTCCCCTGCACATCCCTTCTGTTTCTTTATTTAAACACACTTGACACTTTTACATTACACTTCATCATACTTGTTTATATTAGTTATCTGTTTGTTGTGCACTTTATTTTATGTTCTATTATATTCTATTGTAAATTTTAATATGTTTCTATTTCTTGCACTGTGTTGATTGTTTAATGTTATTCACCACCAGCCATGACAAATCCCTTGTATGTGCAACATACATTGGCAATAAACAGTTTCTGACTCTGATTCGATATACTATAGTCCATACTCAATATACTATACTCCCAATACTCAATATACTATACTCCATACTCCACACTCAATACACAATATACTCTACTCCATATTCAATACACAATACTCCATACTCAATACACAATACTTAATATACTATACTCCATACTCAATACACAATACTCAATATACTATACTCCATACTCAATATAATATACTCCATACTCAATACTCAATATATTATACTCCATACTCAATACACAATACTCAATATACTATACTCCATACTCAATATAATATACTCCATACTCAATACTCAATATATTATACTCCATACTCAATACACAATACTCAATATACTATACTCCATACTCAATATAATATACTCCATACTCAATACACAATACTCAATATATTATACTCCATACTCAATACTCAATATACTATACTCCATACTCAATACTCAATATACTATACTTCATACTCAATATACTATAGTCCATACTCAATATACTATACTCCCAATACTCAATATACTATACTCCATACTCCACACTCAATACACAATATACTCTACTCCATATTCAATACACAATACTCCATACTCAATACACAATACTCAATATACTATACTCCATACTCAATACACAATACTCAATATACTATACTCCATACTCAATACACAATACTCAATATACTATACTCCATACTCAATACACAATACTCAATATACTATACTCCATACTCAATATAATATACTCCATACTCAATACTCAATATATTATACTCCATACTCAATACACAATACTCAATATACTATACTCCATACTCAATATAATATACTCAATATACTATACTCCATACTCAATACTCAATATACTATACTCCATACTCAATATAATATACTCAATATACTATACTCCATACTCAATACTCAATATACTATACTCCATACTCAATACTCAATATACTATACTCCATACTCAATACACAAGACTCAATATACTATACTTCATACTCAATATACTATACTCCATACTCAATATACTATACTCCATACTCAATACTCAATATACTATACTCCATAGTCAATACACAATACTCAATATACTATACTCCATACTCAATATACTATACTCCATACTCAATACACAATACTCAATATACTATACTCCATACTCAATACACAATACTCAATATATTATACTCCATACTCAATACACAATACTCAATATACTATACTCCATACTCAATACACAATACTCAATATACTATACTCCATACTCAATACACAATACTCAATATACTATACTCCATACTCAATACACAATACTCAATATACTATACTCCATACTCAATACACAATACTCAATATACTATACTCCATACTCAATACACAATACTCAATATACTATACTCCATACTCAATATACCATACTCCATACTCAATACACAATACTCAATATACTATACTCCATACTCAATATACTATACTCCATACTCAATACTCAATATACTATACTCCATACTCAATACACAATACTCAATATACTATACTCCATACTCAATACACAATACTCAATATACTATACTCCATACTCAATATACTATACTCCATACTCAATACACAATACTCAATATACTATACTCCATACTCAATACACAATACTCAATATACTATACTCCATACTCAATATACTATACTCCATACTCAATACTCAATATACTATACTCCATACTCAATACACAATACTCAATATACTATACTCCATACTCAATATACTATACTCCATACTCAATACACAATACTCCATATTCAATACACAATACTCAATATACTATACTCCATACTCAATATACTATACTCCATACTCCATACACAATACTCAATATACTATACTCCATACTCCATACTCAATACACAATATACTATACTCCATACTCAATACACAATATACTATACTCCATACTCAATACACAATACTCAATATACTATACTCCATACTCAATATACTATACTCCATACTCAATACTCAATATATTATACTCCATACTCAATACACAATACTCAATATACTATACTCCATACTCAATACTCAATATACTATACTCCATACTCAATACACAATACACAATACTCAATATACTATACTCCATACTCAATACACAATACTCAATATACTATACTCCTAGACTACTAGAGAGAAACCTCTCTTTCTGTTGAGCTGCTTGTTTAACGGTAACATTGAGTCTGCCTCCTTCACACACAGAATTATTATATGATCATAAATAAAGAGCTATTTTTAAATGTTCTTATTAATCATAGTTCCATATCAACAATAAGTTAAAAGCGGGGCTTCTCCTCAGAATACAGGTAACCCGTAAATAATGTGTAATTATGATCAATTATAATCCCACTGCTTTCCTTGGTAAGAGCCGTCCTGCTTTGCTGCCCTAGAAATAAATGACAGGAAATATGTGGAATAGCTCTGATCTCGCCTCTTCAAGTGAGGCTCTTACCAGCTGGGAAATAATATTTAAAAGAAGAAGAAAGAACTCCTCCAGCCTGTGGTCTAAAAAACAACCTCCAGCTAAGAGAGAAAAGAAGCACAAACAGAAAGTTTAATAAAATAATCAATACTGAGATAATTATCTTCATTGTTCTGTGATCTCATTAGAACACTGTTATAAACAGCCAACATCAATATTCAATAGTTCAGACCACTGAGAGGGAGAAGTAGCTCACAGCGGTGTGTGTGTGTCTGTGTGTGTGTGTTCTGACACAGAACATGTGATGAAAATATAAGACTGAAATATAAATATTTAATATTAACTCTGAGCCTCTGCTCTGATTGGGTATAAGCTAGCTACTGTGTGTGTACATACAGTATACTGTGTGTGTCCCAGTGGTGGGCCGTCAGGGCCTGCAAGGCCTTCTCTGCTGGCCTAAACAGAATCACAAAGCTATATCTATTTTATAATTTTATAATTGTTCTTAAATACACTACATGTATTATAATTTATATAAATATTTTCCCATTATCTTATTTTCTCATTGCACAGCTACTGTCTTCCTCAGTTGCTCTGCTTCCAGTGCAGCTTGTTTTAAGTAGAGCTTTTAACCAATCACATTTCAATGAGATCCACTGTCCTCCATGAGCGCAGAAAACATTATATTTTCCTGAATATAAGCTTCTGCATTTTCCAGATGCTCTAGTACTATTCAAACGTATTGCAAGTCTAGTACCGAACGTTACGTACATTTAATACGTACATAGTTACAGCCTTAGAAACTGATAATATCTGTGGCGCCATCATGTGGTTATAAGGTGGTATTTCAGCTGCAGGACAACAGTGAAGGCCTAGGTATAAAATGCACGGCCCGCCACTGGTGTGTCCATACATGTCAATGTGTATGTGTTTGTATTTATGACACAAAAACAAGCAGAAGCCCTTCATCTCTGATAATTAACATTCTTGTAGTTAATATAATAAAATATTGATATGATGACTTGAGCACGTGCGCAAACACACACACACACACACACACACACACACACACACACACACACAGTATACTGTATATACACACACAGAGAAATAGAACTTACCCTCATTGATGATATAATGCAGCACGTTTCTGTCTGTCACTGTTTCATTGTTCTGTCAACTAGAGGTTAAAAAGCTCTAAATTCTGATTCCTGTTCTCATTGTAGAGGCTGACATTGAACACAACACTCATCAGCTTTTATGTTGGACGCCTCACCTTGTTTTCTTGTCAAACAGAATTATTGATCAGAAACATGTCTCTATGAGAGTTTCACTTCCTGCTGCTTCAGACGGACTCTTCAAACTGTCGGATCACTTCTTTACTTTATATGAAGAGTCATGACCTCATATGACAATCAATGGAGTCTCTTTGTTAGTTTAAAATGAGTGCTGGGCAAGTTAACACGTTATTATCGCGTTAACGCATTCATTCATTAACGCCGACAATTATATTATCGTGCGTTAACGCATTTAAAAAATATATATTATTAAGCGACATTTTTAACACAAGAACCGGGCAGCGAGTGGTGAACAGCTGTTTGTGTGGCATCTCTTCTCTCTCTGCTGCTGCTGCCGCTCCCCCCACCGGGTGACACGCCCGGTCCGGAACCGTCGGTCCCTCCTGTCTCTCACACACACACACACACACACACACACACGCTCGCGATCGTCTCATTAAAGGATCGTGACAATATCAAAACACATATTGTCGTGTTTTTAAATGAACATATACAGTAAGCACGAGAGAACAAACAGCTCTTAACTCAACTCTTTATTAGCATACCTTCCTCATGCAGGTTACTGCCACGGTACAGACTACAGGTTCCATGCTTCACCTACATTCCCCTGGGTCCTAAGTCCCTCCATGTACAGCTTCTTATCACCCTCTATGTACCAACGTACATTTATAACAAATACCACACATATTACGGTAATCAGCGTTGCATATGTGTCTGACCAAAATACCAAAAAAAGCAAAAAATAAATGATTAATTTAAATTATTGTTTTAGAGTTTTTAAACTGTTTTGTTTGTAATATGTATAATAAGCATCATTTAGTTATGTCAGGATCCCTGTCTGACCCATTGTGTGTTAACCTCTGTTTCCCCCCAATCTCCTCTCCTCATGTGTCTGTCATTCCCCTGTTTGTTTTATTATGCCATGTGCTTGGTGTTGTTTTCTCGGGCCTGCCTCCAGACACCTCCCATTGCCACAGCCCTGATGGATGCACAGCTGCGGACAATCTGGCTCGTTACCCGGCAGCATATCAACCCTGGTCTTGCAGGCCTGAGTTGTCAGTCTGTATTGTCTTCTGCCTCGGTAGCCTTCACGTTTTCCTTCACGGACTATCTGAAGCCGTGAAAGATGAACTGGCCACCTGTAATAAGCCCGGTTCATTGGAGGAGCTGATTAAACTCACGATCGGGCTGGATAATCGGATGCGGCAGAGGTGACGTGAGAGGAACTACAGGTCCCAAGGGGCATCGCCCGTGACATCATCCTCTTCCAGCTTCTGCCCTCGTGCTCCTGCGTCAGCCTATCAGGACGAGCGGATAAATCCTCAGGCTTCCAGTTCATTCCCCTCTTCCACCTCGGAGGTGGAGCCTATGCAGCTCGGCCGTGCTCACCTTTCGCCACAGGAGAGAGATAGGCGGATCAGAGCAGGCGAGTGCCTGTACTGTGTCCACCTGGGACATTCCATTTCCTCCTGTCCAGTTCGGTCAAACGGGGGCGCTCGCCAGTAATGGTTGGGATACTGGTGAGCGGACTGAGCCTTCTCTCAACTCCCGACCAAGACTGTTGATGCCTGCGTCTCTCTCTCTGCACTCTCTCTCTCTCTCTCTCTCTCTCTCTCTCGGCTCTGGTGGACTCTGGAGCAGAACAAAATTTCATGGACACTGAATTTATAGCCAGAGCCCAGATTCCCTTAGAGATGAGTGTCCGCTAGTGGTCAATGCCCTAGACAGCAGCTTCCTGGCCAGAGTCACTCACCGGACCCAGCCGCTGCAGCTCATCCTGTCCGGTAATCACAGAGAGAGACTTCAGTTTTACGTTTTTCCTTCTCCGCAAAACCCCCTAGTTCTGGGCCATCCTTGGCTCACCACCCATAACCCTCAGATTGATTGGGCGGCGGGGAGGATTGCCGCATGGAGCCCCTACTGTCATGCTAACTGTCAAAGATCTGCGCTACCCCCTGGAGGACCTCCCCAGGGCTACCACGAGCCTTCGCCAGATCTCGCCTCCATGCCCACCGCCTACCATGACATCGGGGAGGTGTTTAGCAAGGCTCGGGCCCTCTCCTTACCACCTCACCACCCCTACGACTGCGCTATTGACCTCCACCCGGGTGCTTCGCTCCCTTCCAGTCGGTTATATAACCTGTCTAGACCTGAGAAGGCGTCCATGGAGGAGTACATTACATTACATTACATTACAGTCATTTACAATATGACTGTAATGTAATGTAATGTAATGTAGGTGTATTCAACATCGGTTTTCGAGAGAACAACTAGTCACCAGAAGTAATAAGTGCATGTCCTTTCCTCAAACAAGCATCTAAGAGCATAAACCAGAGCCAACGTACAGTGCAGAAACAAACGAATGCAATAAGTGCCACAAACTAATATAAAAACAATAAGTGCAATACGCTAGTATGAATACAATAGATGCTAAGTAAGTGCTAAGTGGAAGGGTAGGCCTTCTTGAAGAGGTGAGTTTTCAGCCTGCGCCGAAAGATGGGCAGCGACTCTGCCGTCCTGACGTCAGTGGGGAGTTCATTCCACCACTGTGGGGCCAGGACAGAAAACAGCCGCGACCGGGTCGATCGGCCGCAGGGACCTCTGAGCGACGGGGCAACCAGTCGCCCCGAGGTAGCAGAGCGAAGTGGTCGGGCCGGGGTGTAGGGCTTGACCATGGCCTGGAGATAGGAAGGACCTGTTCCTTTCACTGCCCTGTAGGCTAGCACCAGAGTCTTAAACTGGATGCGGGCTCTTACAGGTAGCCAGTGTAGAGAACGGAGAAGGGAAGTTGTGTGGGAGAACTTGGGGCAATTGAACACCAGGCGAGCTGCAGCTTTCTGGACAAGCTCCAGAGGTCTGATGGCCGACGCCGGGGCTCCGGCAAGTAGAGAGTTGCAGTAGTCCAGGCGGGAGATGACAAGAGCCTGGATTAGCACCTGCGCCGTCTCATCAGTGAGGAAGGGGCGAATCCTCCTGATGTTGTAGAGCAGGAATCTGCAGGAGCGTGTAACCGATGCAATGTTTGCTGAGAACGACAGTTGGTCATCCAGGGTCACACCCAGGTTTCTCGCAGTCCGAGTTGGCGTCACCACGGTATCATCAATGGTGATGGACAGGTCTCGGTGCGGGCAACCCTTCCCCGGGAGGAACAGTAGCTCGGTTTTGTCCAGGTTGAGCTTGAGGTGGTGTGTCGTCATCCACTTCGAGATGTCAGCCAAGCACGCAGCGATGCGTGCCTCCACTTGAGTGTCCCCGGGGGGAAATGACAAGACCAGCTGGGTGTCATCGGCATAACAATGGTAGGAGAAGTCATGCGAGCGAATAAGAGAACCCAGAGATGTTGTGTAGAGCGAGAAGAGAAGGGGGCCCAGGACTGAGCCTTGTGGAACCCCCGTAGTCAGCATGCGTGGTTCCGACACAGAGCCCCTCAATGACACCTGGTAGGATCGACCTGTCAGGTAGGATGCAAACAGGGAGAGTGCAGAGCCTGAAACGCCCATCCCCTCGAGGGTGGATAGGAGGATCTGGTGGTTAACAGTGTCAAACGCCGCAGACAGGTCCAGGAGAATCAGGACAGAGGAGAGAGAGTTAGATCTTGCTGCGTGAAGCGACTCCGTCACCGCAAGGAGGGCTGTCTCAGTCGAGTGACCCACTTTGAACCCGGACTGGTGAGGGTCCAAGAGGTTGTTTTGGTGGAGATAGGAGGATAGTTGAGTAAAGACAGCACATTCAAGTGTTTTGGAAAGAAAGGGTAGAAGAGACACCGGTCTGAAGTCCTTGACATCAGAGGGGTCAAGTGATGGTTTCTTCAGAAGGGGGGTGACTCTAGCAGTCTTGAAAGCCGTGGGAAAGCATCCTGAAACAAGAGATGTGTTCATGAGGTGGGTGAGAAAAGGAAGGAGTTCAGTCGCAATAGACTGAAGAAGAGGGGAGGGGATCGGGTCAAGGGAGCACGTGGTGGGGCGGTTAGATGTAAGAAGGTTGAGGACCTCGTCAGGGGAGAGGGGAGCAAGATAGGGTAAGATGGGGCATGTAGAGGGGAGGGAGAGCTGTGGGGGAAGAGCTGGAGATGGTAGAGAGGGAGAGGGTGGACAGGGAGAGAGTGGACAGGGGGGCTGAGAGAAGGAGGATCTGATATCGTTTACCTTCTTGTCAAAGAAGTTGGCGAAATCGTCAGGGAGAAGGGAGGAAGTAGGAGGAGGGGGTGGGGGTTGGAGGAGTGAAGAGAAAGTTTCGAAGAGTTTTTTAGGATTGGAAGCAGAGGTTAGGATTTTGGAGCGAAAGAAAGCAGCTTTAGCAGTAGATAGAGTGATGGAAAAAGTGGAAAGAAGAGCTTGGAATTTAAGAAGGTCCCCCGGGAGTTTGCCTTTTCTCCATTTACGCTCCGCCTCTCTTAGGCTCCGTCTGTCAGTATGCACTGAGTCCGACAGACACGGGGCAGGTGGAGTTGGCCGTGCAGGCCTGGAGGTGAAGGGACAGAGGTTGTCCAAAGAAGAGGAAAGGGTGGAGAGGAGAAGATCAGTAGCAATATCAGGGGATAGGAGAGAGAAGGCTTCAGGGTCAGGGAGAGCAGAGGTAACAGAAGATGAAAGATCAGCCCTGGAGAGGGAGCGGAGATGACTACGGGTAGAAACCATGTGGGTAGGTGGTGGAAGTACGGGGGGAGAGGAGAGGGAGAGGAAGTAAGACATGAAATAGTGGTCAGAGAGCTGGAGGGGAGTGACGGAGAGGTTAGCAGTAGAACAGTGTCTAGTGAAGATAAGATCCAGCTGGTTGCCGGCCTTGTGGGTAGGAGGAGAAGAGGCGGGGTAAAGGTCAAAAGAGGAGAGGAAGGAAAGAAGCGGTTCTAATTTATCAGTCTGGATGTTAAAGTCTCCGAGCAGGATGAGTGCGGAGCCATCATCATGGAAGTGTGAGACTAATGTGTCGAGATCTTCCAAGAGCTCACCAAGAGGGCCTGGTGGGCGATACACAACAGCAATGGTGAGCTTGACTGGATAAGTGACAGTAACCGCATGAAATTCGAAAGAGGACGGGGAGAACTGAGGAACCGAGACAAGAGTGTATTTCCATTTTGGGGAAATTAGCAAGCCAGTACCACCACCCCGCCTCGCAGCTCTGGGAGTGTGAGAGAAAGAGTACACTTCTGACAGAGCTGCAGGTGTGGTGGTATTTTCTGGCGTGATCCAGGTCTCAGTTAGAGCAAGAAAGCTGAGAGAGAGCAAGGAAGCGTAGCCCGAGATAAACTCAGCTTTCGGCACTGCCGACTGGCAATTCCAGAGCCCCCCCGATACCACTTGCTCAACATGAGCTGAGAGAGTAGGATAAATGAGGTTAGCGGGGTCACGGCACCTGGGAGTGGCCCAATATCTACGTGACCACCGAGCAGAAGAGAGGACCGAAATCGGATGCAAACACATGGTTTGAACAATAAAAATGAGGCAACTACACGTTCGAGAAGTCTTAGCTTGATGAAGTCGGGCTTGAAAAAGTCGCCTTGTTGCCTTTGTTCGCCCTAGCCTTCCTTTGCCAGACGCTTGAAAGCTGACGCTTCCAGCCTACAGAAATGCTTAACGACAGCAATCTACTGATTGTCTGCCAGGAGTGTAGGCTCCTCCCTTGCAATTAGCAAAGCTATTCAGCAGCTGAGACTAAATCACACCTCCTCAGACAGGCAGAAACTCAGTCCAATCACCACTGAGGCAAGCCTAAGTACAGCTATAAAGACAACTTAGTTGAAGCAAGAATAAAATACCTATCAGATTCTGGGTGAGTCAGAAGTTCAGTTCTTGCTCCAGAAGTTGAAAACGGTCTGAAGCAAAAGCTGAAACTGGACTTCCTATATCCTTGAGATGTGTAGGCTCCTCCCTTGCACAGTACATCTCACAATCTTTGAAAGCTGGAATCATTCGCCCGTCCTCATCACCACTTGGAGCCGGATTCTTCTTTGTCTCTAAGAAGGATAAGAGCCTCCGGCCCTGCATCGACTATCGGGGTCTGAACAGCATCACCACCCGGAACAAATACCCTCTTCCACTGATTAATTCTGCGTTTGAACCCCTGTCTCGAGCCACAATCTTCACCAAGCTTGACCTTCGCAATGCATACCACCTTGTGCGGATCCGAGCAGGGGATGAGTGGAAAACAGGGTTCAACACCCCCCTCGGTCACTTCGAGTACTTGGTCATGCCGTTTGGACTAACCAATGCCCCGGCAGTTTTCCAGGCGTTGGTAAACGACATACTCCGGGACTTCCTGAACCGTTTTGTGTTCGTGTACATAGATGATATCCTCATCTATTCTGCGGACCTTCAGGAGCATCAGCGCCACGTTCGGTTGGTCCTCCAGCGCCTACTGGAGAATAAGCTGTTTGTGAAGGCAGAGAAATGCGAGTTCCATGTGACCTCAGTTCAATTCCTGGGATTCATCATTGAGAAGGGTCAAGTGAGGACGGATCCAGAAACGGTCAAGGCTGTAACTGAATGGCCAACTCCCTCCTCCTGGAAACAGCTCCAACAATTTCTGGGGTTTGCTAACTTCTACCGCCGATTCATCAGCAACTAAAGTAATCTAGCAGCCCCACTCACTGGGCTCACCTCTTCCAAGACCATATTTGTATGGACACCGGAGGCCGGTCTGGCATTCCAACTCCTCAAGGAACGGTTCTCCTCCGCCCCCATCCTGATTTAGCCCGACGACACCCGACAGTTCTTTGTTGAAGTGGACGCCTCTGACACAGGCGTGGGGGCCATCCTGTCACAACGTTCGGACTCGGACTCTAAGCTTCGCCCTTGCGCCTACTATTCCCGCCGGTTGAACCCAGCAGAGAGAAATTACGATGTTGGAAACCGGGAACTGCTGGCAATTAAGCTGGCTCTCGAGGAGTGGAGACACTGGCTAGAGGGGGCTGTTCATCCGTTCGTGGTCTGGACGGACCATAAGAACCTGGAGTACATTCGGACGGCCAAGCGGTTAAACTCTCGCCAGGCTCGGTGGTCACTATTCTTCGGACGTTTTGACTTCTCCATCTCCTACCGCCCAGGCCACAAGAATACCAAGCCTGACGCTCTCTCTCGCCAGTTCTCTCCCGAGGGTCACTCCTCCAGTCCTGGTACCATCCTCCCTGCAACCTGTGTGGCAGCCTCTCTCACCTGGGAGATCGAATCAGTGGTGCAGGACACTCTCCGGACCCAGCCAGACCCTGGAGGCGGGCCTCCCGGCCACCTCTTTGTTCCCCTGTCCGCACGCTCCCAAGTGCTCTAGTGGGCGCACACCTCCCGGTTCTCCTGTCACCCTGGCGTCAGATGCACCATTGATCTGCTTCGGAGAACCTTTTGGTGGACATCGCTGGAGGCAGACACTAGAGCATTTGTCCTCGCCTGCTCAAAGCGTCACACCGACCTCCCACCGGCTTGCTGCAACCCCTCCCGGTGCCACATCGTCACTGGTCCCATATCGCCCTGGACTTCGTCACAGGCCTACCACCCTCGCAAGGAAACACGGTCATCGTTACGGTGGTTGACCGTTTCTCCAAGGCGGCTCACTTCCTCGCTCTGCCCAAGCTTCCCTCAGCTCAGGAGATGGCTGACATCATGGTCAGCCAGGTGTTCCGTCTGCATGGGATCCCTGTGGACATTGTGTCAGACCGAGGCCCGCAGTTCATATCCCAGGTCTGGAGAGCCTTCGGCCGGGTCCTCGGCGCGACCATCAGTCTGTCCTCTGGGTTCCACCCCCAGTCCAACGGGCAGACAGAGAGACTTAATCAGGAGCTCGAGGCCTCCCTCCACTGCGTGGCAGCATCGAATCCCTCCAGCTGGAGTACTCACTTGCCTTGGGTGGAATATGCCCACAACTCCTATACATCATCGGCTACTGGTCACACTCCATTCGAGGCCTCCCTGGGGTACCAGCCACCTCTGTTCCCCGCCCAGGAGGTGGAGATAGCCGTTCCCTCAGTTCAGCTCCACCTTCATTGCTGTAGGAAGGTGTGGAGGGAGACCCGGGCCGCTCTTCTCCGTACGGCGGAACAAAATAAACGTTTGGCGGATCGCAGACGCATCCCTGCTCCACGTTACCAAGTCGGTCAAATGGTGTGGCTCTCCGCCAAGGACATCCCATTAAGGACCGAATCCCGGAAGATGTCCCCCCGGTTCATCGGCCCTTTTGAGGTCCAGGCCATTATCAACCCTTCCGCGGTTCGTCTGAAACTCCCCTCATCCATGAGGATCCATCCAACGTTCCACGTGTAACAGATCAAACCGGTGTCCACCAGTGCCCTGTGCCCTCCGGCCAGACCCCCACCACCCGCCCGACTCATCGACGGAGGCCCGGCGCATACGGTCAACAGACTTTTGGATGTTCGCCGTCGGGGTTTCCAATACCTCGTGGATTGGGAGGGATCCGGTCCTGAGGAACGCTCATGGGTGCCCCGCTCTAGGATCCTCGACCCCACTCTAATTCGGGATTTTCGTCGACTGCATCCGGACAAGACTGGCAGACCGCCTGGAGGCTCCCGTTGAGGGGGGGGGTACTGTCAGGATCCCTGTCTGACCCATTGTGTGTTAACCTCTGTTTCCCCCCCAATCTCCTCTCCTCATGTGTCTGTCATTCCCGTGTTTGTTTTATTATGCCAAGTGCTTGGTGTTGTTTTCTCGGGCCTGCCTCCAGACACCTCCCATTGCCACAGCCCTGATGGATGCACAGTCGGTCCGTATTGTCTTCTGCCTCGGTAGCCTCCGCCGCCGTTCCGTAAATTGAACCCCGTTGTATCTTCCCAGACTAATATCTCTCCTCTCTGTTACGGGTGTAGAGTACTGGTCGATCTGCGTACTCTCCGGTGTCGAGCCACGGGACTCACACCGTCGATCTGCCTGCCCTCCGGTGTCGGACCACGGGCTCCACACCTTCCTGTCCTCTTTATTCGGGCAAAATAAAATCTGTTATATCGGACTCTGTCTCCTGTGGTCTTGCGTTTGGGTCCTACCCGTGAACTCCCGTGACAAGTTATCACTACTGAGAATTTAACAAACATAAAAACATGACGTAGACAGTTTTCAAGAAGTATATTTAAATTGCATCTCTTACACACATTAAGATAAAGTTGTGAACACCGGCTGAATATCTATGATCACAATTATCATAACTGTGTTATAACTGCTACTGTGTAAAGAGAACACTGCTGTTAACAAGAACCTGATGTGTTTACAAACCAAATGTTATTGCACTTTTGTTCATATAGCAGTACTTTTAAAATAAAAGTGCACAATACACTACTTTTGAATTCATTATTGAACTTTACGCATAACTATGAGATTAATCGCAATTCAAAATTGTAATCGTTGCCCAGCACTATTTAAAATACATTATTATATTTTAATTCAGTTCATCCAACCTTGACCTCTGATATGAAGAGACACTAACTAGCGTCACTAACATGTGTGTGTGCGTGTGTGTTCATTCATGTGGAGCTGATTATTGTGCCTGAGCTCACATCATTTACACTCGTGGTTAAAGATGTATCAGACTCCCTCTTCATCACCATGATGCACATATACACACACAAACGCTCACACACACACACACACACACACACACACACACGGTCCAATGATAAGACTTATTTAAACAGAGTCCCTGTCTCTCTCATGTTAACACGCCTTTCCCTCGAGGCAACAACAGCAGCCATTAGAGTCTTTCATGTCAGCAAGAGTTCCCCCCCCCCCCCCCCCCCCGAGGCCAGCAGCTCTAAAGAGTGTGTTTACTGCTCACTTAGATAACATCTACTGATCCTCAGTCTGACTGTGTGTTCATATGACATCTTGTGAAAGTTTTGCTTCTTATTTTTGGAGTGTTTTTTCTCCTAAAGTACAGCAACAGATTGTAGAAATGTGATCACATTTCAATGTTCCTCCAAATGCTTTCCCACGGCTTTCAAGAGTCACCCCCCTTCTGAAGAAACCATCACTTGACCCCTCTGATGTCAAGAACTTCAGACCGGTTTCTCTTCTACCCTTTCTATCCAAAACACTTGAACGTGCTGTCTTTAACCAACTGTCTTCCTATCTCCACCAGAACAGCCTCTTGGACGCCCACCAGTCCGGGTTCAAAGTGGGTCACTCGACAGAGACGCCCTCCTTGCGGTGACAGAGTCGCTTCACGCAGCGAGAGCGAACTCTCTCTCCTCTGTCCTGATTCTCCTGGACCTGTCTGCGGAGTTTGACGCTGTGAACCACCAGATCCTCCTCTCCACCCTCGAGGGGATGGGCGTCTCAGGCTCTGCACTCTCCCTGTTTGCATCCTACCTGACAGGTTGATCCTACCAAGTGACATGGAGGGGGGCCGTGTCGGAACCACGCATGCTGACTACGGGGGTTCCACAAGGTTCAGTCCTGGGCCCCCTTCTCTTCTCGCTCTACAAAACATCTCTGGGTTCTGTTATTCGCTCGCATGACTTCTCCTACCATTGTTATGCCGATGACACCCAGCTGGTCTTGTCATTTCCCCCGGTGACAATCAAGTGGAGGCACGCATCGTTGCGTGCTTGGCTGACATCTCGACGTGGATGACGACACACCACCTGAAGCTCAACCTGGACAAAACCGAGCTACTGTTCCTCCCGGGGAAGGGTTGCCCGCACCGAGACCTGTCCATCACCATTGATCAGTGGCGGGCCGTGCATTTTTTACCTGGGCCTTCACTGCTGTCCTGCAGCTGAAATACCACCTTATAACCACATGATGGCGCCACAGCTATTATTCGTTTTTAAGGCTGTAACTGTGTAAGTCTTCGTATTAAACCGTTCGGTACGAGGCTTACAATATGTTTGGATAATGCTCGAGCATTCTGCACTCATGTAGGACAGTGGTTCTCAGCTGGTCTGGCTGTGGGACCCACCATCATTCCTTAATGACAAGCCGCGACCCACAGAGATCGTTTTAGGATTTTACTTTCACAACTCGAACATTGAACGTATTGCTCTGCAATGTCTTTCCTCGTCTCAGTCCCCTGTGTCATGGTGTGTGGTACATCTCACTCAGTCAGGAAACTTGTCAGAATGCCCATATTTGATTGGCTGAGCTGCATCACGTGATGTGATTCACTACCCGACAGCCTCTGCTGTTAGGTTTCGTTTCACGATAGTCACGTGCTCGCCCACTGACCAATCACAGCACACTCTGCACCTCGCGGCAGAGCTACACATGGACACTGAGCTGCACTAATGCTGACGTCATTATAGGCCGGCTAGCAGGCACTGACACGTCAAAGAATACGCCGAACATGTCAAACTAAAGATCTGATTGGTTGAACACTATGACAATCAACAACATCGTCCCCATTCACTTAAACTGCACATGGATGCATGTGAGAGTCTGCAGGCCTCGGGCCTCTGTTCTTACCTAGAGACACAGAGGTGAAATCTGATTGGATAAAAGCTCTACTTAAAACAAGCTACACTGGAAGCAGAGCAACTGAGGAAGACAGTAGCTGTGCAATGAGAAAATAAGATAATGGGGAAAATATTTTTATAAATTATAATACATGTAGTGTATTTAAGAAAAATTATTAAATTATAAAATATCTATAACTTTGTGATTCTGTTTAGGCCAGCAGAGAAGGCCTTGCAGGCCCTGATGGCCCGCCACTGCCATTGATGATACCGTGGTGACGCCAACTCTGACTGCGAGGAACCTGGGTGTGACCCTGGACGACCAACTGTCGTTCTCAGCAAACATTGCATCGGTTACACGCTCCTGCAGATTCCTGCTCTACAACATCAGGAGGATTCGCCCCTTCCTCACTGACAAGATGGCGCAGGTGCTCATCCAGGCTCTTGTCATCTCCCGCCTGGACTACTGCAACTCTCTACTTGCCGGAGCCCCGGCGTCAGCCATCAGACCTCTGGAGCTTGTCCAGAAAGCTGCAGCTCGTCTGGCGTTCAATCGCCCCAAGTTCTCCCACACAACTTCCCTTCTCCGTTCTCTACACTGGCTCCCTGTAAGAGCCCGCATCCAGTTTAAGACTCTGGTGCTAGCCTACAGGGCAGTGAAAGGAACAGGTCCTTCCTATCTCCAGGCCATGGTCAAGCCCTACACCCCCGCCCGACCACTTCGCTCTGCTGCCTCGGGGCGATTGGTTGCCCCGTCGCTCAGAGGTCCCTGCGGCCGATCGACCCGGTCACGGCTGTTTTCTGTCCTGGCCCCACAGTGGTGGAATGAACTCCCCACTGACATCAGGACAGCAGAGTCGCTGCCCATCTTTCATCAGGCTGAAGACTCACCTCTTCAAGAAGTACTACCCTGAGCCTTCCACTCACCACTTATTGTATTAGTTTGTTTCTGTACATTTGCTCTGGTTTATGCTCTTAGATGCTTGTTTGAAAAAGGAGATGACTCATGGTGATTAGTAGTTCTCTTGAATATGTTGAATACACTTATTGTAAATCGCTTTGGATAAAAGCGTCTGCTACATGACTGTAATGTAATGAAATGAAATGCATGAAATCATATTTCATGTTGTCTTTTTCTGAACATACGGATTCATAACGAACTTCAGCTGGAGGTCTTCGTTAACTCACATTAAATCCACTGTCAGAGAACTACAGAGACCCTTAAACATTCCCATTAAGTCATTTAAAAACATATGTCAACAAACACACACACACACACACACACACACCCTGCAGCACACAAACTCAGTGGCTAAACACTAAATGTCATTACTGCCACCCCAATAAGCCTGGATAATAAAAGGAAGGAGACAGATGTTTGTTAGTGAGTGTTTGTGTGTGTGTGTGTGTGTACGTGTGTGTGTGTGTGTGTGTGTGTGCGTGTGTGTGTGTCTTAAAGGGGAGGAAATATTTTCCTGAAGGGTCTATTGTGACTTTAATTATCTGCTACATAAATCAATAGGGGACCTGTCTCACAACCTTCAGCTCTGCATGAAAAAACAGGAAATAAATGTTACCACCGATCATTCACACACACATACACACAGACAAACACACACACACGTCATGCTTCATGACCACAAACACCAGGAAAAAAAGCACATGATAGTTTGTGTTCATGTCCGTACTCAGATGAAACAATTGGTTCAGACAGAAAGGTGAAAACAGAGGGGAAGTGGAAAGATTGGAATGCATAGGAGATTGACACACACACACACAAACACACACAGCCAAACACTGACACGCTAACACACACCGAAGTTCTGTTGTAGCACAGTCATAGTAAATGAGAGGAGAGGACGTTAACAACGCATAGAAAAGAAGGAAGGTTTACTATAACTTACTCACACACACACACACACACACACTCACACACACAGCAGATCCTGATGAGGTCCACAGTGGTGGAATGAACTCCCCACTGACGTCAGGACAGCAGAGTCGCTGCCCATCTTTCATCAGGCTGAAGACTCACCTCTTCAAGAAGGCCTACCCTGAGCCTTCCACTCACCACTTAATGTATTCATACTAGTTTGTTTCACTTATTGTATTCATACTAAACATCGAACAAAAAGTTCGGAAATGAGTGTTTGGTAGATTATTTCTTTGTTGTAGCAATGCTTCTTGGCAATAAATGTTATACCGTTGGAAAGCCTGTTTATTTACCTTTCAAACGGTGCCCCATTCATAAGGAACATGCATTTCTGGGATGAGCAGCACAGCTGAGTATGTGGGTTGCACCCATGAAACATTTGCCAAATCTTCTCTGCCAAACAGCTTATTCTGCTGTTGCTATCGACTCTTGTTTGGTGGATTGGATGAATGAAGTCTATCAGTAACAAGGAAGAAACAAGACATATTGGCAATTTTACAATTTATTCATTTCACAAACAGGAGCCTCAGTAGCGTGTGTAAGAACCAAACACAGCCACAACAGCCTGGCACCTCCTCCTCATGCTGGTCACCAGCCTGGCTCCTCCTCCTCATGCTGGTCACCAGCCTGGCTCCTCCTCCTCATGCTGGTGACCAGCCTGCTCACACACTGCTGTGGGATGGCATTCTACTCCTCAAGCAGGATTTGTCGCAAGTCAGCCAACGTGGTTGTGTTGGTCACTCTGGCATGAACAGCTGATCCCACAAGTGTTCACTTGGGTTGAGGTCAGGACTGCTGGCAGGACATTCCATCCTCTCTACTCCCACATTCTGGAGGTAGTCTCTGATAAACCGCTCTGTGGGGGCGAGCGTCTTCATCTTGGAGGATGGAGTTCGGTCCCAGACTGTGGAGAAATGGGATTGCCACTGGTTGCAGAATCTCATCTTGATATCTCTCTGCATTGAGATTGCCTCCAATGAAGACAAGCCTCGTTTCTCCAGTGATGGAGATACCGCCACACACCATCACACTGCCTCCACCAAAAGGTGTTACTCTATCAGTGCAGCAATCAGCATAGCGTTCTCCCCGTCTTCTCCACACTTTGACCCTACGATCCAACTTCCTTAGACAGAATCTGGACTCATCGCTGAACATAACGTTCCTCCACATGTTCAGGCAGAGAAGATTTGGCAAATTTTTCATGGGTGCAACCCACATACTCAGCTCTGCTGCTCATCCCAGAAATGCATGTTCCTTATGAATGGGGCAACGTTTAAAAGGTAAATAAACAGGCTTTCCAACGGTATACAATTTATTGCCAAGAAGCATTGTTACAACAGAGAAATAATCTACCAAACACTAATTTCCGAACTTTTTGTTCGATGTTTAGTTTGTTTCTGTACTTCTGCTCTGGTTTCTGCTCTTAGATGCTTGTTTAAAGGAGATGCACTTACAACTGCTGGTGACTAGTAGTTCTCTTGAATACTATGTTGAATACACTTACTGTAAGTCTCTTTGGATAAAAGCATCTGCTACATGACTGTAATGTCCTGTGTCTATTAGCCTGCTGATCCTGCTCAGGATTACACTGCTGTCAGAGCAGAGAGCTCTGCTGCAATGAGCAGCTCCATCACTCTCAGTAACATCCTGAGAATCAGAAACTCAAAGAGAGAAAGCTTGACTGTTATCAGAATGATCTCCATCATCGATCAATCAAGCAGTCAGTCATCATGTTGACTTGATGAGAGACAGATAGATGGTATCATATATTCTACTGAGGATCATACAGAAGGTTGTTGGTTACTGAGATATATGAAATACTGATATAAGGAGGACAAGAAGGACGCTGATGGAGGCTCAGTTCTTCTGTTAGTCTTCACCTTCATCTAAGATTCTGCTCAACTTTGGGACTAAACATGTCTTAACCTCAACCTCAATGCCTACAACCAGGTATAGAAGCAGTTATCAGGCCTGAACCAGCCTGGACATCAGAATCAGATTTATTGGCCATGTGTGTGTACGCATACATGGAATGTACAAATAACAAGAACAATATAAAGACAAGAACATTAAAGACAACAAAGTAGAACAGAGAAACTAAGCATAAACATTTAACTACTATGTACAATATAAATATAAATATATATCGAAGAATATATATGAACATAAAGAACAACAACAATGACAATGGCTTTGGAATATATGATGTAGTGTGTATGTGTGTGTGTCTCTGTGTCTCTCTGTGTGTGTGTGTGTATGTGAGTGTGTGAGTGTGTGTGTGTGAGTGTGCGTGTGTGTGTGTGTAAGTGTGTGTCTCTGTGTGTGTGTGTCTCTGTGTGTGTGTGCGTGTGTCTCTGTGTGTGTGCGTGAGTGTATGTGAGTGTGCGTGGGTGTATGCGAGTGTGAGTGTGTGTGTGTGTGTGTAGTTGTGTATGAGTGTGTGAGTGTGTGAGTGTATGTGAGTGTGTGTGAGTGTATGTGAGTGTGTGTGAGTGTGTGTGTGAGTGTATGTGTGTGTGTGTGTGTGTGTGTGTGTGTGTGTGTGTGTCTCTGTGGTCCTCATTAGAAGAGGTATCAGGTCCAGACCTCCCCCGAGCAGAACTACATGACCGACTCCCCCCGTCCTCTTCCTCTCGTCTTCCTCCTCTTCATCACACTTTAGTATTTTAAACTAATGAGCCTTCTTTGTATAATCACATGAAGTCTAAATCGGGTTTTTAATGATGATTATTTGAGTTACAAAATGTCAGAAGTTCATAAACTACACTTCAGTCTTCAATCCAGACTTTATCATTCACTAACAAGGACCACACCAATAACAGTATGAGTTTAGAGAGGTTTATTGCATAGTGGAATGATTGTTAGATTCAAGAAGCGGAAGGGGTCGAGGGATGAATAGATATAGGGTAGAGGGATGAAAGGGAGTAGGGTAGAGGGATGATGGGATGTGGGGTAGGGATGAAGAGATGAAGGGATGTAAGGAAGAAGAAGAGGAGGGTTTGTAGGAAGGAGTTTAGGCGATCGAAAGGGGACCGTTGATGTCCGGTGGCTGGCGGGAACGGAGACTGTAGAGTGGGGCTTGTCTCTTCAGAAGCTCTGGCAGTGCAGAGTCCCCAAAGATAGCTCCATAAAGACTGATGCCGATAGCGTTTCTGGTGTCGTTCGGGTTGGAAGGATGTGGTGCTGAGTAAACTTGGGGGGTATTATGGATCGGCCCAAGATAGCGAAAGTGGTGGTGAGCCCGAGACCGCGCAGGGGATCTTGCGGGGAGTTCGGCTGGTTGAATTGAGCTTAAGTAATCGCGGATGGGTTCGTACAGACTTGGGTACGAGTCTGGTCGGAAAAGGTAGATGGGTTGAGGTGGACTGTATTGGTTGGTTGAGGTCATAGACGACTGTGTCGGGAGGATGGATGTGATGTCTGACGCGGTGGCGTCTCGGGACGGATGGAGTTCAAGGCGGTGAACTCGGAGCAGCGAAAGAAGCTGGCAAGAACGCGGACTTTAATGCTTTGTCCATGAAGGGAGACGGATGACCTGAGCTGAGGGTGAGGATGCCGCAGGTGAGGAGGTCCGAAGTGAGGGGCAGCCGTTTAGGCGTAGTTTGGCTTTACGGACCTTCGAGTAGCATGGCGACGTGTGAGTGGGTAGGCTGGGCACGGAGCCATGAGGACAGTTTGTGTAGAAGTTAATTCCACTTATGTAAACCTGTACGGTGGAGGGCTTGACCTTAAGGAGGGAAATGGATAAGTGACTGAAGGTCGTGGGGGTAAGGATCTCGAGTGGCAGGAATGGAAGGAGTTGCGAAAGCTTGGAAGCGGTTCCGTCCGGTGAGGCATGATGAGAGCTTGGGGGCGACGTTGAGGATGCCATCTGCGCTATATTCTGAGTGGATGGCAATGGTCTTTAATGGACCGTTCATGCCCCAAAAGAATGGCTACTATGGGATGCATTTCGTCGATCGCGGAGGAAGGTGTGGGGGATGAGAATTCGCACGGCCAAGGACCGATTGTCACTGTAGAAGCCGTCAAAGCTGATTGAGGGTGCTGCGTCTGTGAAAAGCTGGATGTCTTCCGGCTTGGTGATGTGTTCGGAAGAAGGAGATGCCGTTCCGGGAGGAGAGGAACTGGTGTCGGTTAGCTCGGTTTACGTGCTTTGTCGAGTGTGACATGGTCATGGAGGTTTGTAACGGCGGCGGCGACTAACGGTATGTGTGGCAAGGAGGATTTAGTTTAATCTATTGTTTCTATTTATTTATTTTGTCTGGTAGAGGAAAGCTGAGTGTTTAGACCGTGTGCTGGGTTTGAAGAAGGCCATGGCTGAGCGTCTGGGCCTGCAATATAGTAGCTGGCTACGTGATTCAATACTCTTCCGTGCCAGTGGGTGGCAGTAGGTAGCACAATAATGACCGTGGTGATTAAGACGGTAGAATTAAGTGATGCACCGAGAGGTTGCGGTGACAAGACGTTTGTCTGGATTCAGGTAAGCAACTTTTCCGGCTGCTCTTGGACGGACGCATGGCGGAGTCATATGCGTCCTTCCGAAGAAAACGAAAAGGTACCGGTAGTTGGGATCGGTGGTAAGGACTTGGAGGTGCTGGTGATGTCTGCCTTAGGTGACCGGCTTCTTCGCCTGCGAGGCTGATGGGGAACGTGGCGTGATCGATTCTTATGTACTTCGTGGAGAAGTCCGGGCTGGGAATTAAGTGGAGCCTTGTGATGTCTGCTCAGGTGGGGAGTGGCTGTTTGAGTGCAGCGACCGAGCTTGTTTAGCAATTCCCGGGGGATGTGGGGATTGCGTGTGGATGGCTCGATGATTGGGCGAGGTTCATGTGGTTACTGGTGATCGATAGCCTGTGTTGTGTTGAACGGAAAGGCAGGAGCGAGGGAAGAGAAAAAGATGCTGGGATGAAAGGATGCATGTGCGTGGGTTGGAAGTGCAGATTGGGGAAAAGAGGCTGCAGGGTGAGATATCCCTGATGCAGAGAGAGTAAGGAGGGGGTGCGATACGAAATGGCCCTCTAGAGGGCCTGGTATGAGTGACTGGGCTTGTCTGGCATCGACGTAACGCCTGACGCTGGTGGTTCGGCAATCGAGGGAGGTGTAGTGCCGAGCGGCCGTGAGCAGTTTGAAGAGTTTCGCTTTTCTGTCGGACTGGTGGAAATGGATGTTGAGCTGGGTGAGTGCATACTTCAGTCGAGAGACTGTCCACTCTGATGTATGGAGCCATCGGAGCGTTGGCCTGGGTCACGACGTCATCGGCGCGCGCCTGTCGTGGCGCCGGGAACCCGGAAGTGCTCTGGAGGCTCGGAGAGAGAGAGGGGTGCTGCTACCAGTGCTTGAAAGTTTGGAAAGTTGTGCTTTGTAACGAACGGACTGATGCGTTGGATGATTGCTTTCTTCGTTTGAGAGACTCAGAGAAGTGGAATATATAGAGACTGTCTCGCCTCGGAATGGTGAATGAGGGTCGCGGTGGTTTCACCGGTTGTTCGAGCGCCTGGAACTCCGGCTGTCGGGAGAGCGGCGTGGGTGAAAAATTGGATTCCGAAATAGAATAGAATAGAAATAGAAACCCTTTTTATTGTCATATACATATACACGAAATTTGACCTCTGCATTTGACCCATCCCTGTATATAGGGAGCAGTGGGCTGCCAATGACAGGCGCCCGGGGGTTCAGTGTCTTGCTCAGGGACACTTCGACACGTGGCACGTCCCAGTCGAGGATCGAACCGTTGACCCTGCGGCTGATTAAGTTACCAGACAACCCTCTTAAGCCAGTGAGCCACGGTCATCGTAATAGAAGTATAGAGCTTAAAGAATAATTCAATAACCATGCAGAGTGAAGTCCTCTCACCCCTGTACACACACACACACATACACACACACACACACACACACACACACACACACACACACA
>NW_027466535.1:340000-362500 GCF_050575085.1 Anarhichas minor | reverse complement strand
CTTCCTTTGATCCGTTTCCCTTCCTACATCTCTACATACTTCATTTGATCTGTTTCCCTTCCTACATCTCTACATACTTCCTTTGATCTGTTTCCCTTCCTACATCTCTACATACTTCCTTTGATCTGTTTCCCTTCCTACATCTCTACACTGTAAAATGTAATTGATGACCTTACTTAAAAAAAAAAGTGACCGTAACTCATTTCCGCTTAATTAGTTGACTATACTGAAAGAAACGTGGTAAAGAACACTTTCTGGTGAGTAAAGTTGTGAAACTCATCAGCTCAAGTAACCTTTAATATAAAAAAATCAGTGAGGTGGAACCATCCGCAAAGTCCGGAGAAACACGAGACCGAACTCAGCTGCATTCGACGATTACACATGCGCAGTTCAACACTTCACCACTGAAGACATTCTTTGCTCGAGGCGTAATGGCGGATGCACGAAGCGGGAGGAGAGCGCTACTTTGTCAAGTTATTTGAAGGTAAGTTTCAGCTACATAATGAAATATAATGCCACTGGGTATCTATTTAGCAAACCTAGTCGGCCCTTTACCGTATTATCTATCTGTTAATTAGGGGTTCGAGGTTAACCTTATGTCTTCGATTTTGAAAGCTAGCGAATGTTAAAGCTAACCTAGCTAACGCTAGCCCGTGCCAAACCCCGCTACAATAAGTGTACATTTAACAACGACTTGGCAGACGGAGCGTACTTTTTAGCGGGTGCAATGGCAACTGTGTCGATATTTCAGGGCCACTCTTGAATTCGGCAAGCATGTCTTTTCTTTTTTTTTGAGTCCGTGGCTCCTACAACCGTCTACGGCGCAGTCAAATGGGACCGTCAGAGAAGCGACCTTATCGGGAAACGAGTCAAAATGTTACATCTGCTTATCCGTTTACCAATTTAGAAGTAACGTACAGTACACTTGACATATAACGCCACGTTTCATTTATTACTCTTGATGTTACCGAAGCATTTTTTTAAAGGCAGACATGATGGTGGCGGTTATATTAATAACCGTGGCTGTCTGAATCTCCTCATTGAAATACACCACATTACGGGAGTCTCACAACGTTACTGTCAGTGAATGACGATGAAATGTAGTGTTCGGTTGAGCTGAACGAGGAATAATTCTACAACAACCGTATGATGGCGGGCCTCTCGGGCACAGAGAGAGTGACACTGTGTCCCAACAGCAAGCCTTACGTTACGGTTTTTAACGTTAAAATAACGTCTTATATTGTGATATTTACTGGAAAGTATGTACAATATAACCATAGCAAGTTGGAAACTTTCAGCTTACCAGACATACTAGACAGTCGTTACAAACAAACACAAACTTATGAATAATAGAGAAAAAAACATACAATATATATCATGGCTAGCGAGGACAAGTATTTGTGATTTAAGTTTTAAAATCTTGAAATCTTCTATTAAACTGATTGCTAGTTAGCCATAAACATGCAACTTGACTATGAGTTATTTGCAGTTTGACTGAATGATTTTGTTGTTTCTTTTGTAGGCTTTGCTGAAACCTGGCAATGAATTGGAAGTGTAAGTACTGCTTGTTTTCTTCTGAAAAGAGGGCTCAACTATTCAAATACTACCGCTTAAAACATGGAAGCTATGCCAGATTGACTCCAATTCCATGCCTCCACACAGATTGTTTTCCTGAGGGTGAAGATGAGACCAGTATGGAGTCCAAACGACTGGAACTTGTAGAGGAGATGAAGAAACGTTGTCCAACTGCTACTCTGATATCCAAGAATATAGACTCAATGTTTGCCTTGAGAAGAAAAGAGTTGGTGACCTTGAAGCCTCCAGTGAAAGATAGTTGAAAGGTGGCCAGCACTCTTTACGGAGGGTCAGGTAAATCAAAATTTTTCACGTTCGTTTTTAGTTGTAATATATTTTCATTATTTGTCATGTATCTTTTATGTCACCAAATTAGCTTTACTGTCATACTACTGAAAAAGTAGTCAAAAAAATATGATTTTATGAATTGATCATTGCAAATCCCAATCCCAGTGTGTCTAATCAAACTAATAAATCACCAAATCACACTGGCCTTCAAGGATTGAATACAGGTTTCTACCACTGCTGCTGTATGTGATTGGTGTCCATAGATGTACCATATGTCACCTGGCACGCATTATCTAATTTTTATACAGCAATTGCAGTAATTTATGTTCAATCTGGAAGCCATTGCAACACTAGTTTTCTGCCCAGTGTGACGTAGTATTTTGTTGCTGTTTTTTAATGTAGGTCCAATATGACTAAATCTTAATTGTCCTACTCTTTCCTTTAGATTTTGGCAGAGTTCTGTCTCTTATCAAGCAAAAACCTGACAGCAGAATTCTTCAAAGAACTTGACAAATGCACTCCTCGCTTCCTTGAGATTTTCACATCCAAGGGGAGAAGTGTCGGCCAGAAACTTCAGGAATATCTGCAACAAGTCACACCAGGGGTAGGTTTCTCAAGCAAAGTTTAAAACAAATGTATGTGGTGACCAAAGTAGTCCCACCACATTGTGTATGCAGAGCCGTCAATTGATTGTCCTTGAATACTTAGGAATTTTGTGTTTGAAATTATTTTTATAGAGTACAGATGTTACTGGGAAGCGAATCACAGTCCTCCGTGGGCTTCCTGTCATCCTTGGAGAAGAGAACACAGACTTCTTCAAGATCTGCTTTGTAAGTCGACTTTGTCAAATTTATTTAATTCCACACCACAGGATGCCCAATCTATCTAATGCATTCCTTCTGTTCATCTTTTGGTGTTAGTTACTTCTCTTCCACTCAGCCTGAATTAGTGCTGCTATACTTTAATTTTTGATGCACTGATCTCCTATGCCTAATTGATTTTGTGGAGCCTTGTTTTACTGTGAGGCACAAATATATTCATTGTGTGTTCTACTATAGAAATGCAAAAGGACATTTGACATGCATTTGTGGTTTTAATGCTGTTATTGTTGTTAGGACTGCGATGACCCTCCAGACATGTCCCACACCTCCATGGGGATCCTGACAGTGATTGCCGAAGACTGTGTGGCCTCTCCTCACTCGCTGCACCTGGAGTCTACAGCTACTGCAATCGTTTTGGAAGGAACAGTGGTGATGGATGACCTTGACAATCTTCTGCATGCCATGTGCCATGCCACTCTTCGGACTTTACGCCCTGAATTTGGAGTACCCTCAACAGCTCAGGTACACCATTGAGTTTATTCAAAGAGTGCTTCTCTCACTTGGACAGAAATCCCTAAAACCTAAAATACAATCACTCAAAAATCTACTGATGCAGTGACTGTCTTCACGATGTGGATGGTATGTGACATGCTGGGTCAGGCCTGCGACCTTTACCCTTCCATCTCCAATGGAACTCTTTACTTGTGTGGAAAAGTGATGTTTTTTGTCATTTTGTCCAGTTGACTATGGACTTTGTCATCTGTTGTTTCTGAATCTGTAGTCAAAAGAGAGTAATTCACAATTTTTCATCGGAGTGATGAAAGGCATTTTGATTTTTATAAAAGTTAAGGAAGTTCATGTCAAGATATAGACATAAAGACATTGCCAGTAACGGTATGTTATTTTTCTTTTTTATAGCTTATATTTGATAGCTTGGTTTGCAGAAGTTCAATTCATTCTACTATTTAAATATAAAAAAACTGAAAAAGCCCAAAAAAAATATATTGTTTATATGAGAAACTTGTAAAAAATGTTTTCCCTTTTTCAAAAGCTGTAGTTAATAATAACTTTGCCATATGTGCTTAAACTGTCACTATATCCTGACAGACGATCTGTAAAAAAGTCAGGCTCCTCTACCTCCTTTTAGTGCTCCAAATGGCATTTGCAAGATTCCACCGCACCCAAAGTAAAACAACCAATCAGAGCTGAGGATTCTCGAATGCAAGATTCTAGTCCTGCATTGCCCATTTCTCACCCCAGACACCTAATTTAATGTACTGTTAAGCTGTAAAATGAGAAAGTTAACTCTGGCCTGTTTTCCCAACTGTCAACCTACCTACTAAATGGCAGCCGGGTAACAAACATAATTTCACAGCTAAACAGTACACTGACAAGTTTCTGAAAACATTTTAGGCGAGAAATAAAGAAAGTAACAGAATATTGATTCATATTTGGTAAACTGCCTATAGTTTTACAGTTAAATTAGAATTCACAAGTAGTGATTGACAGCTGTGTTGGAGACTCATCGACTTAGTTGTTTTTCTGCGGGCGTGGTGGAATCTTGCAACTGGCAGGAGCACTAAAAAGAAGTAGAGGAATCTGTTTTTTCAGTATGTCTGTCTCTTCCCTTAATGTCAGGATATAGTGACAGTTTAAACAACTATGATTAAAACGGTTTACTCTAAAAGTCAGTCAGACTGCTGACGAAGACTAAATTACAGTAAAGTTACTAAATGTAAGTAATGTAATTAGAGATCAGGTGACCTCTGACACTGAAAACTGACTCAGTCATGAGACCTCTGAAGAAAAACAGTCAAACATCCAGAGTTGAACACATGAAACACAAACAGAGGACGAAAATGTTAACCATTATTTTATTAGCTGGCTAGCATGCTAGCAACTTATAAGCTAACTACGCCTCAAATTTAAACATCCACCGAATTTGCACTGATGTGTTTAAATGTTGGTAAATGGACTTGTTTAGCGCTTTAACACTACGTCATTCACACCCATTCATACACTGAAGGCACACCTGTATTCTGTGTAATGTAACAAGGACACATCCTCATGGACTAGCAGAGTTGGGGATTGAACCGCCGATCGTCTGACTGAAGGATAATCCGTTCCACCACTGAGCCACAGTCTGATAAGAAGCTGTGGAAAGAACCAAACATCGTCTCTGAATCCTAAAATGAAACCATTAACATTCGAACCAACCGAACATCGATCAGATGTGTGACACAAAGAAAAGGATTCTAAGCTTCACACAAATTTCACACCTTTTTGATAAAAATACGAAATGTAGGTAATGCTGCACAAATGAGATTAAACTGTTTTTTTGTAACATATTGAGAGAAAAACATCACTTGATAAAACACAAACTACCGAGAGAAGGAATCCAATGTGGTCCACAAATGTGACCAATTCTGAAGATCTAAACACACGAACACACCTGAGAACCTCTGCTGTCATCAACTATTATGACCATCAGCTGTGAACTTTGCCACACACACACACACACACACACACACACACACACACACACACCTGGACCCATCAATCATCATCAGTCATCAATCAACACACTGCCAGGTGCAAACACACATCAGAGACATACAAGAACGTAGAGCCTCAGAAAAGGGAAAGCAGAGGTTCCACCTGAATAGACTGTTTAGCACATATGAACACACACACACACACACACACGTGACTGCAATCAGCTGGATTTTTTTAATAACCTATAATCAGATGGGTGTTACCAAACAACACTGATTCCAAGTGTGTGTGTGTGTGTGTGCGTTGGTGCACACTTGAGTGACAGAAAGAGAAGGAAGTCTGTAAGATTCCAGATTTGTTCATTTTTAATTCTTTATGAGCTTTCCAAGTTCTTTCCTCCTATATTTGTCTCTCCATTTTTTAAGAGGAGTTTATATTTACTATTTCTATTGTAATCTTTTTTTTCTTTCCTATATCTTGACTTTATCTTGATCTCTATATTCATCCATCTGCCTTTCCCTCTCCTTTCCTTTGTACTGTGTACTTCTCTCTCTGGGAGGAGAGAGGGAGACAACAGAGACGGAGGCAGAGAGGCAGCGATCAATAAGTCAGGTCTGGTTTATCATTCAGTATTAATGGGAATTAACCTTTAACCTGCTCTCTCAATGACACGCTCACAAACACAGTCCTCTAATTACAAATGTCATGTAGCTGCAAGCTGCTATCGACTCCAGCTTATTACTGTGTGTGCATGTGTACGTGTGTGTGTGTGTGTGTGTGTCACAGTATTGCCATCATTGTGATGGCCTGCTTTTAACACTACATGTCATCATTCACACACTGATGGGAGGAGCTACAAGGTACCACCTGGCCATCTATCTCACCAATGATACCCATTCATATACCGTCATGGATCCTCTGATTGAAGGATGACCCGCTCTCCCACTGTGCCACAGTCCTAACACATGTGTGACTTTAGCACTGAATGCTTCGTTCGATTGTTTGATTAGATCTCTTTTG
This sequence comes from Anarhichas minor, assembly GCF_050575085.1. Taxonomy (NCBI): domain Eukaryota; kingdom Metazoa; phylum Chordata; class Actinopteri; order Perciformes; family Anarhichadidae; genus Anarhichas; species Anarhichas minor. The sequence continues at coordinate 356,300 of NW_027466535.1, read as the reverse complement.
TGTCACATCATCATCATCATCGGTTGATTCTTTAACTGCTGCTTGTAAAGATGAGAAAATGAATAAGTTGTGCTTAATCACTTCTAGAAGAAGATGTTTATTTCCTGAGAGTGAGTTTATAAATTAGCTATTTGTTCTGAAACGACACTCAGTAATCAGAAAAGCTTTGTTTCTTTTTTTCATGTCAGATTCACACATCAGTAGCTGGATGAGTCATAATATCATCAGTAGCTGGATGAGTCATAATATCATCAGTAGCTGGATGAGTCATCAATATCATCAATACCTGGATGAGTCACAATATCGTCAATACCTGGATGAGTCAACAATATCATCAATACCTGGATGAGTCACAATATCATCAATACCTGGATGAGTCATAATATCATCAATACCTGGATGAGTCAACAATATCATCAATACCTGGATGAGTCACAATATCATCAATACCTGGATGAGTCATAATATCATCAATACCTGGATGAGTCAACAATATCATCAATACCTGGATGAGTCACAATATCATCAATACCTGGATGAGTCACAATATCATCAATACCTGGATGAGTCATCAATATCATCAATACCTGGATGAGTCATCAATATCATCAATACCTGGATGAGTCATCAATATCATCAATACCTGGATGAGTCACAATATCATCAATACCTGGATGAGTCACAATATCATCAATACCTGGATGAGTCATCAATATCATCAATACCTGGATGAGTCACAATATCATCAATACCTGGATGAGTCACAATATCATCAATACCTGGATGAGTCATCAATATCATCAATACCTGGATGAGTCATCAATATCATCAATACCTGGATGAGTCATCAATATCATCAATACCTGGATGAGTCACAATATCATCAATACCTGGATGAGTCATCAATATCATCAATACCTGGATGAGTCATCAATATCATCAATACCTGGATGAGTCACAATATCATCAATACCTGGATGAGTCATCAATATCATCAATACCTGGATGAGTCATAATATCATCAATACCTGGATGAGTCACAATATCATCAATACCTGGATGAGTCAACAATATCATCAATACCTGGATGAGTCACAATATCATCAATACCTGGATGAGTCAACAATATCATCAATACCTGGATGAGTCACAATATCATCAATACCTGGATGAGTCACAATATCATCAATACCTGGATGAGTCATCAATATCATCAATACCTGGATGAGTCACAATATCATCAATACCTGGATGAGTCACAATATCATCAATACCTGGATGAGTCACAATATCATCAATACCTGGATGAGTCACAATATCATCAATACCTGGATGAGTCACAATATCATCAATACCTGGATGAGTCATCAATATCATCAATACCTGGATGAGTCACAATATCATCAATACCTGGATGAGTCACAATATCATCAATACCTGGATGAGTCACAATATCATCAATACCTGGATGAGTCATCAATATCATCAATACCTGGATGAGTCACAATATCATCAATACCTGGATGAGTCATCAATATCATCAATACCTGGATGAGTCATAATATCATCAATACCTGGATGAGTCACAATATCATCAATACCTGGATGAGTCACAATATCATCAATACCTGGATGAGTCACAATATCATCAATACCTGGATGAGTCATCAATATCATCAATACCTGGATGAGTCATAATATCATCAATACCTGGATGAGTCACAATATCATCAATACCTGGATGAGTCATCAATATCATCAATACCTGGATGAGTCACAATATCATCAATACCTGGATGAGTCATCAATATCATCAATACCTGGATGAGTCACAATATCATCAATACCTGGATGAGTCACAATATCATCAATACCTGGATGAGTCACAATATCATCAATACCTGACAAACAATCAGAATTTCTGGTTTCTAAAGATCTTTGAAAATGTTTACTGGAACAATCAAATCAAACATTGACACAAACTGTGGTCATGCTGCTGCACACGCACATACACACACACACACACATTCCTAAACACACTCACTCACACACAAACACACGCACGCGCACACACAGGTGAGCGGGTAAACAAATCACAGACAATGATGTGTGTAAATTCATTATCACATGTCCACACACACACACACAAACATTGAACCAATCTCTCATGTGAACCACAGAGCAATGTGTAATTACTTCTCACTCATCTAAATGCTAATGCTGCAGCTAACCTTTATGCAGCCAAGCTAAGCTAACAATTGGCTTTGGCTGTTGGCTGCTCTTTAGCGCTGAACTATACGCAGATTAACAGAGAGAAGGTTCCAAACTTTAGATTGTCAGTCTGAGATAACACAACGTCTACAACATGGACAAGAGCTGTGTGTGTGTGTGTGTGTGTGTGTGTGTGTGTGTGTGTGTGTGTGTGTGTGTGTGTGTGTGTGGATGCTCATGAAAAACACCTGTCTTTAATAAAGTTTAACGTATGCAGCGCCTGTTTCTACACAAACCAACATCAACTCCAGCTATGCTCATGAGTCCTGCAGACAGGTTCAAAATCTGGAGAGAAGTGTGTGTGTGTGTGTGTGTGTGTGTGTCTGTGCTTTGGTATTCAGGGTCCGAACAGCTAGTATCAGTATTCCATGACTGTATTTATTCACTGTTTTCTCTACCAACCTGACACCAATTACTGCTGCCAATCACCCTCACACACACACACACACACACACACTGGCACTGCTCTGTGTGTGTGAGTGTGTGTGTGTTCTAAAGTCATGTATCACTCCCTCCCTCTCTCGCTCGCCGTCTCACACTGCCTCCCTCTGTCTCTGTCATATTAATATATTAACCATTAAAAGTGTAACATCGGGCGGGCGGTGTTTGTGTGTGTGTGTGTGTGTGTGTGTGTGCAGTTTGTGACCTTGTAGGCCGACACACTGACTGGAAGTCATGGAAAACACACACACACACATCCACCCTCAAGGCCTGGTGTCAGGTTGATTAATCCGCACACACACACTGATGTATCGCTTTACAGATGCAAACACACACACAAGGAAAGGAAGACAAACTCTCTCTCTCTCTGTGAAACCATATTAATGTTGATTTATTTGTAACGTAACTTCAGAATTTCAATAACCGAACTTCAGTTGTTATTTTAACCCTAACCACCATCATTTTCTGAATCTAACTGAGTAGTGTTGTAGTCTAAACCTAACTAAGTAGTGTTGTAGTCTCAACCTAACTGAGTAGTTTTGTTGTCTAAACCTAACTAAGTAGTGTTGTTGTCTAAACCTAACTAAGTAGTTTTGTAGTCTTAACCTAACTGAGTAGTATTGTTGTCTAAACCTAACTAAGTAGTGTTGTTGTCTAAACCTAACTAAGTAGTGTTGTTGTCTAAACCTAACTGAGTAGTATTGTTGTCTAAACCTAACTAAGTAGTGTTGTTGTCTAAACCTAACTAAGTAGTGTTGTTGTCTAAACCTAACTAAGTAGTGTTGTTGTCTTAACCTAACTGAGTAGTTTTGTAGTCTTAAGCTAACTAAGTAGTGTTGTAGTCTTAACCTAACTAAGTAGTGTTGTTGTCTAAACCTAACTAAGTAGTGTTGTTGTCTAAACCTAACTAAGTAGTGTTGTAGTCTTAACCTAACTAAGTAGTTGTGTTGTCTAAACCTAACTAAGTAGTGTTGTTGTCTAAACCTAACTAAGTAGTGTTGTAGTCTTAACCTAACTAAGTAGTTGTGTTGTCTAAACCTAACTAAGTAGTTTTGTTGTCTAAACCTAACTGAGTAGTATTGTTGTCTAAACCTAACTAAGTAGTGTTGTTGTCTAAACCTAACTAAGTAGTGTTGTTGTCTAAACCTAACTAAGTAGTGTTGTTGTCTTAACCTAACTGAGTAGTTTTGTAGTCTTAAGCTAACTAAGTAGTGTTGTAGTCTTAACCTAACTAAGTAGTGTTGTTGTCTAAACCTAACTAAGTAGTGTTGTTGTCTAAACCTAACTAAGTAGTGTTGTAGTCTTAACCTAACTAAGTAGTTGTGTTGTCTTAACCTAACTAAGTAGTTTTGTAGTCTTAACCTAACTAAGTCGTTTTGTAGTCTTAACCTAACTAAGTAGTGTTGTTGTCTTAACCTAACTAAGTAGTGTTGTTGTCTTAACCCAACTAAGTAGTTTTGTTGTCTTAACCTAACTGAGTAGTTTTGTAGTCTTAACCTAACTAAGTAGTGTTGTTGTCTTAACCTAACTAAGTAGTGTTTTTGTCTTAACCTAACAGAGTAGTTTTGTAGTCTTAACCTAACTAAGTAGTGTTGTTGTCTTAACCCAACTAAGTAGTTTTGTTGTCTTAACCCAACTAAGTAGTTTTGTTGTCTTAACCCAACTAAGTAGTTTTGCTGTCTTAACCTAACTGAGTAGTTTTGTAGTCTTAACCTAACTAAGTAGTGTTGTTGTCTTAACCCAACTAAGTAGTGTTTTTGTCTTAACCTAACTGAGTAGTTTTGTAGTCTTAACCTAACTAAGTAGTGTTGTTGTCTTAACCTAACTAAGTAGTGTTTTTGTCTTAACCTAACTGAGTAGTTTTGTAGTCTTAACCTAACTAAGTAGTGTTGTTGTCTTAACCCAACTAAGTAGTTTTGTTGTCTTAACCTAACTGAGTAGTTTTGTAGTCTTAACCTAACTAAGTAGTGTTGTTGTCTTAACCTAACTAAGTAGTGTTTTTGTCTTAACCTAACAGTAGTTTTGTAGTCTTAACCTAACTAAGTAGTGTTGTCTTAACCCAACTAAGTAGTGTTTTTGTCTTAACCTAACTGAGTAGTTTTGTAGTCTTAACCTAACTAAGTAGTGTTGTTGTCTTAACCCAACTAAGTAGTGTTGTAGTCTTAACCTAACTAAGTAGTTTTGTTGTCTTAACCCAACTAAGTAGTTTTGTTGTCTTAACCTAACTGAGTAGTTTTGTAGTCTTAACCTAACTAAGTAGTGTTGTTGTCTTAACCTAACTAAGTAGTGTTGTTGTCTTAACCTAACTAAGTAGTGTTTTTGTCTTAACCTAACAGTAGTTTTGTAGTCTTAACCTAACTAAGTAGTGTTGTCTTAACCCAACTAAGTAGTGTTTTTGTCTTAACCTAACTAAGTAGTGTTGTTGTCTTAACCTAACTAAGTAGTGTTGTAGTCTTAACCTAACTAAGTAGTTTTGTTGTCTTAACCCAACTAAGTAGTTTTGTTGTCTTAACCTAACTGAGTAGTTTTGTAGTCTTAACCTAACTAAGTAGTGTTGTTGTCTTAACCTAACTAAGTAGTGTTGTTGTCTTAACCTAACTAAGTAGTTTTGTAGTCTTAACCTAACTGAGTAGTTTTGTAGTCTTAACCTAACTAAGTAGTGTTGTTGTCTTAACCTAACTAAGTAGTGTTTTTGTCTTAACCTAACAGTAGTTTTGTAGTCTTAACCTAACTAAGTAGTGTTGTCTTAACCCAACTAAGTAGTGTTTTTGTCTTAACCTAACTGAGTAGTTTTGTAGTCTTAACCTAACTAAGTAGTTTTGTTGTCTTAACCTAACTGAGTAGTTTTGTAGTCTTAACCTAACTAAGTAGTGTTGTTGTCTTAACCTAACTAAGTAGTGTTGTTGTCTTAACCTAACTAAGTAGTTTTGTTGTCTTAACCTAACTGAGTAGTTTTGTAGTCTTAACCTAACTAAGTAGTGTTGTTGTCTTAACCTAACTAAGTAGTGTTGTTGTCTTAACCTAACTAAGTAGTTTTGTTGTCTTAACCTAACTGAGTAGTTTTGTAGTCTTAACCTAACTAAGTAGTGTTGTTGTCTTAACCTAACTAAGTAGTGTTGTTGTCTTAACCTAACTAAGTAGTTTTGTTGTCTTAACCTAACTGAGTAGTTTTGTAGTCTTAACCCAACTAAGTAGTGTTGTTGTCTTAACCTAACTAAGTAGTGTTTTTGTCTTAACCTAACAGTAGTTTTGTAGTCTTAACCTAACTAAGTAGTGTTGTCTTAACCCAACTAAGTAGTTTTGTTGTCTTAACCTAACTGAGTAGTTTTGTAGTCTTAACCTAACTAAGTAGTGTTGTTGTCTTAACCTAACTAAGTAGTGTTGTTGTCTTAACCTAACTAAGTAGTTTTGTTGTCTTAACCTAACTGAGTAGTTTTGTAGTCTTAACCTAACTAAGTAGTGTTGTTGTCTTAACCTAACTAAGTAGTGTTGTTGTCTTAACCTAACTTAAATATTTAGAGACATTAGAAATTAAATTTGTGTTTTCTGAGAGGTCAGCTCTGAATGAGAACCTGATAGAAGCTGATACAAAGGGTTTGCACACTGAACAGTTCTTCTGGAGGACACAACTACAAAAAGGCTGCATGAACATAACGCACACACTCTCACACGCACACACACACACAGCTGAAGCCAGCCTAACTCTGACCGTCTCCACAGGGAGCCATGCATGACGGTGGCATTAACATCAGAAAATTAGCCTCAGCCAACCAATTAACCAGCTCTTAAATCCCCTTAGTAAGACACGTGTGTGTGTGTGTGTGTGTGTGTGTGTGTGTGTGTGTGTGTGTGTGTGTGTGTGTGTGTGTGTGTGTGTTTGACTGTTGAGCAAAGGTTAATAGGACCTCAGAGGGTTAAAACGAGAGCCTTGTTGCCTTCACAAAGCTGTCTCTCTCTCACACACCCACACACACACCCACACACCCACACACGGGCTTAATGCCAAAGCTGGTGGTCTGATGAAGAGGAGGGTTCATTACTGTCCATGACTTACACTTGCACTAATACTCTTTAATACCCAACACTGCTCTTATCACCCCCCCCCTCTGAGAAACAAACTGCTGAGTGTGCAGTACCGTTTTAGACAGCTTAGCTATGAGTGCTTCAGGATGACGAGTACTACTGGACGGTCGGCAGCTTATCTTCAGCTCTGGACGTGGAGTCTGATGCTAGCTATTCAGTCACATCTAACTCATGTCATTTGTTTCATAAAGGCAGTATTTAAATAAAGCACTAAGAAATAATAAACTTCCTCTATTTCAACATCTTTAAATCTCCTTCTTTCTTTCTCTCTATTCACCTGATAACCTCCTCCTTTATCTCTCTCACTTCACATCAAGGCTGTCACTCCCTCCTTCATTGCTCATCTCCTTCCTCTAAATATCTGAAGTGAAACAGACGCCGTCTTCACGGTCGGCTGCTGCTGCTGGACAGTTGCTCTTTTGTCCGTCAGTCTATTCTGGGCTGCAGACCGACGGCCTGACACGACTCTCAGAGAGCTGCTGAAGCCAAAGTTATCGAGGTCTCTGAGAAATGATGTTATTTAAAATAAAAGTGCAGAATGGAACAGCAGATTAATAGATCATATGTTTCCATCCTCAAAAACACCAGATTTACAGCTGAGCCCTTGAAGAAAAGCATGGCTGAGGTTTTTAACACTTCTTTTGCTTCCACCAAGAAGCCATCAGAGAGTCTGCAGACTGGATGAAAGCAGTGATCGGGGTTGAAGTCATTTCTATCTGCGGATATTAAAAAGGCCATGGACCAGCGTGTACAGTGAGAGGAACAGCTGACGGCTCTGGTGATGGCGTTTCTTCTGTTAATTGGGACTCGAGTCTGATCTTTAGATGATGAGGTTATTTGTAACGTGTCGTGCACCTGTTTCATGTTAGGAGCGTTTTAATGAACCATTATCTCTGTGGAGGACTTCAAGTATCTTCATAATTAGTCATGATTCATAACGCAGCCATAGCCATCGACTCTCATCCAACATCTGCTCTGCAGCCAGTGGATGAACATCACTAATTATTCTTCACAAAAAATTATTATTATAGTTCAATAAAATATAAAGTCAGTGAATGCATCTTGAAGATAAAGTAACGGCCCGATAATATAAAACTTCATCACCCAGAAGCCTCTTCTGCTCTACTTGATCCAGAGAGACAAGAGGACACATGATCAAAGTTTTTATTCATGTGAAGCTGACTTACATATTTAAAATCACTCATTATTAGTGATGAGGATGATGATGGTGATCTTCAGCAGCTTTGTTTAAATCACTAGTTCATCGCAACACCATTGTGACGGTTCCCTATCTGGGTTACTGGTGTATGTTCCTTTAAGCCAGCAGGTACCAGAGGTGGCGATCACCCTAAGTGGAGGCACCTGGGCCCGGTGCGCTCCCACTATAAGGCTCCGCCTTCCCGCCAACCACTGGCGCTCTCCTATCACCCCGTGGAGGAACGAGGACGGCTCGTTCGCCACCACCATTGCCAGTTAGATACCTTGGTCGAATAAACTCTTTACTTTTGGTCAACTGTCTGCGTCTCCCTGAGTAGGTCATGGCTGTCAGAGCCAGGTCGTGACAGTTGGGGGCTCGTCCGGGATCTGGACCGTTTTGCGGTCGTGGGTATGTAGCTTGGTTTGTTTGAGTATTGCTACTGCCCATTCGTAATTGCTTGTAGATGTACGTCCTAGTTGACGTCAGTAAATTGTAGTTGGGGTTTCCCTGGTTTCCCGATAGCGCTGTCCGGCGTGCGTAATTCTTATAGCGGCAAACAGGCGCTTTTGTTTGGGAGATGCAGTAGTGTATCTATTATTTGGCGTAGAGATTCGGTGTTGCGATTAGGAGTTGTTCTCTCCTCTCGGTGTAAAAATTGCAAATCAATGTAAGGTACGTGTTGTCTGGCTGGTGCACTTAAGGTAACTTTGATGTAAACGTTGCTCCCCTGGTCGGTTCAGAGGCGTTACCCCTTTGGGTTTCGTCTTGTTTGTTGTTTTATTAATGTTAATCTGATTGGATAAAAGCTCTACTTAAAACAAGCTGCACTGGAAGCAGAGCAACTGAGGAAGACAGTAGCTGTGCAATGACAACATACGATAATGGGAAAAATATGTTTATAAATTAGACTACATGTCGTATATTTAAGAGCAATTATTAAATTATAAAATGGCTATAACTTTGTGATTCTGTCTAGGCCAGCAGAGACGGCCTTGCAGGCCCTGATGGACCACCACTGGTATTCACGTTAAGGTAAACTGTTTGGAAAACCACTTCCATAAAACCACAACGTGGTTTCAAACACCGGTCTCCTGGTTTAAAGTCTGCTTTGTTTGTCTCTGTCCTGCAACTCAGTGAAAGAAATCAATGAAAACATGGTAATTGACTGATCCGTCATGATGGAAATGTCCTAAAAAAATCAAATGGTAAATGGACTGTTTCTCTTTTCTAGTCCTACGAGCACTCAAAGCTCTTTAACACCACATGTCATTACACACATTCATACACTGATGGAATGATGGAGCAATTTGGGGTTAAGTGTTTTGCCCGAGGACACATCGGCGTGGAGCCGGGTATCCAACCACCGATCCTTTGATTGAAGGACAGCCCACTCGGCCACAAACCGCAAAACATATCACTAAATGAAGAGTGTTTGTCTCTTCATCTCTCTTCCTCTGAACTTTCTCATGTCTTCATTTCTCCTCCTCTCCTTCTCCCACTTGTTCTCCCATCATCTGTCAGTTCTGCCCTTTCTCCTCCATCACTCTCACTCTGCTGATCTCTTGTCTCTCACCTCCTCTTCCTGCTGCTCATCGCTTCACTTCTCCCTCCCTCTCAATCTCCTTAACTCTCTCCATCAGTCCTCCTCTCTCCCCTCTCTGTGAGTGACGGGTGAGGCAGCCGCTGCCTGTTTCACTTAACCAGGAAGTGCTTCCTGTAGATGACGATGACAGAGGCCATTATCTGTTAATCAGCATTCAATCAGAGCTCCGTCTCTCTCACACACACACACGGAGAAGAAGGGATGAAGAGAAACGTGAAGAAGAAAAGGCAGACAGATATTAGAACACCAGCTCAGTCTCTCTTTCTACAAACCGTTAAACAACTTAACTTAATTACCTTAAAATAAGTCCACGTGGCCTTGGTTCAACATGGGACGTGAACACGGTCTCCTGGGTGAAAGTCCTGTGTTTGTGTGACGCGGACCTCCTCCACCGTTTCCCAATGACCTTCTAAACTGGAGGCCCACCAATGTCTATTCTGCCCCCCCCCCAGCTTCTTAATGAACCAGAAATGGGCTGTTCCTCTGAGAGCTGGTCTTAACTTTATATCCTTAATACTTAGGTTGTATACAACTTATGAATACATTATAGTTTATCTATATTTTGTATTAAGAATCTGCAAAGTAGTGTAACTAATATTAAAAGTACAATATTTCCCTCTGATAGGTAGAGGAATAGAACGATAAAGTTACATGAATTGGAAGTACTCCAGTAAAGTACAAGTACCTCAGAATTTGATTTGGACATTTGTAGATGTTTCATGGAGCAGTTGAGAGATGTGACTCTTCTGGGAAGACTTCCCACACAGTGTGACATAAATCAGATTTAGTGACTGAGAATAAATTGAATGATGCTCGGATATCATCTCATATCTTCTCGCTCACTCTCTTCCAGGCAAACTCCATAACTCTGTTTCTTATTACCTTCCCCACTCTACCCACTCTTATTTATCTCATTTCCTCCTTTATTCTCTATCTGCCATCCATCCTCTCCCTCTCTCCTCATCCATCCTCCCCCTCTCTTCCTCTCCCTCTCTCCTCCCCAGCTTGTTGATTCAGCCGACTGAACAGCCTCTCGGTCTCACTTGCCTAACATCTTCTATTAAATATGGATTAATTACTTCCGAACCTTGTTAAGCTTCGTTAAGACCTCTTGCATTAATCAGCCCTCCTTGTAATTAGGGGAAAGAACGTGTTTTTAATGTGCTGCTCCATGTATGTTTTACACCTCCGACATTCTAATCAGCTCAATCGCGACTAGATTTGTTTTGCAATTTGAGAACGTAATTCCACGATTATCCAACCGGAGAAGGTTCACTGAGCAGGTGCCCTCTTCTTCAGGCGTGTCGAGTTATTCAAGTTGGAGTGGTTGAAAGGACTCCTGTAAAGAGATGACTGGGCCCAGGTTCAACCTTCAGACTTCTAGTCTCATGCTTCATGAGCAGCTATCGCGCTCCACCAAAACGTGTGATTCATCTCTTCATAAAAGACAAACACGGGACTGTGATCCAGGAGACGGCTGTTCATCTCCGTGCCAAACAGAAAATAAACGCTGACATTTGGTCACCAGAGACGTTAGTGTCTTTAGTCCCACGACGCCAAGTTTACGTCACACGCACTCTTTTCCTAAACTTATAAGGACGGTTTTTTGTAGGCATTTGAGCCAAAACGCTGATCCCAGCCAAGTTGTTTTTGTGACTAAACCTGAACAATTCTGAACCAAACACTATGTGAGGAAATGGTTTGATTTTTTAAAGTGCCAGATCTTCCTGACGATAGTGACGTCAGGTCAGAAATACTGGATCAATGTGTAGAAGTACTGCAGACAAGTGTTTCTATTGAACCTATAATACCAGTGACTGTACAGGACGGTTCAATCTGCTCCTTTCAAAAAGTACGAACCACGTCTTTAATTCAGCTTTTTGCTTATTTTTTGAATTAATTCTTATCTTCTGTTGTTCTGATCTGGTTCAGCAGCTACCAAAATAAACTCACTAAAGCCATGAATCAAGCATGTCTCTCTGACACATAATCCCAGATATCACTGGAACGAGGGCCATTATTGCAAATATTCAAATTCCACCTATTCCAAGATGGAACACATCTCATCACCAAAGCTGTGTAACGTCTGAGAGCTTGAAAGTGGCCTGAGTGGTTAGTGTTGAAGTGATTCCTCATGTTGGTGAAGAGCAATAAAACACGTGACATGAACATCTGAGCATCCGGAGGCCGAAGACAACGATGAGAGCAAACCTCCTTTACGCCTTTAGACCCGCCCAGGGCCGAGGTTTCCTCATCAACTGTTATTTGTGACTGCTGTATAATTTATGTAATGAAGGAATTAACTGTAATTAATGGTTTAGTGTGATATAATGAAAGCTTTGTCCAGCAGGCACATCTTTTATTAAGGATAAAGTGTTGGTGACGTGAAATGTAGCTCAAGCGCAAGTTCAGTCAGGAAGACACTCACTCATAACCTCCGCCTCTCTCATTGTAGTTACTCTATCAGCTGATTGGGGGCGTGCACTCTGAAGTAACCAACCACATTCTGCACACCGGTTCCTGAAGCCAATCACATCGTTGCTGTCAAACTTTAGTGTTCTCCTCTCTGCTGCTGTCAGCTGTCATGTCAGCGTTAAGCAGATGTGACCCTCCTCCTCCCGTCACCTCCAGTCAGCATCAGTCAGGCTCCTGATCCATCATCAGAGCAGCGACTCCTCTCACCACCACCAGGGTCTGGACTCCAGGGGGGTCAGGCCTATTGGACCTCAGTGTCCTACGCTCAGTGATAGTACTTCAGGATGGAGTCCAATCACCAGAGACTTTGCACTGTTCATATCTGATGCATGTATAATAAATCATTGTTAAATTCGAAAACAAGTCTCTTCTGATTGAAATACGTCGATTTAATTGTTCTTTTCTTCAAAGATGTATCCGTCTCTACTAAAGACGTTCAAGCCTTCTGTGCTGTTGGACTAGATGAAAGGAATGAAGATGTTCATTGTGTTTCATGTATGTTATGAACTTTAAACTCGTCAGTATGGAAATCCAGGTTTAATATAACTAGCCAACACTTTCATGAATAGATTATCGAGCTCTATTTCCTAACATATATTTAACATGTGGACGAATAGCAGAGAAGAGAATCAGTAGGAAACCTTCTTAGCTTGTATTATTTACACCGTAGTCTCTTCACCAGATGTCCTCACAACACTTATGAGAGAACCATCAGGAGAACTAATGGTCGATGTTTTCACTGAGCTGTGAGCTCCGCTGAGCAAATTCACCCTCAGGGCCACTAAATATCAATTCCCCTCGTCGTTCCATTAGATGTGCGTTTCAAAGCCACGTTACCGTTTACTGCTCATAGTATGAGATATCCCCATGGCAGACACGAATGTCCCTCTGACACCATCTTCCATCACTGGAGAACTCAGTGTTGTTCGCCTCCTGCAGGGATAGAACTTTGGTAACTGGCCACGAGCTTCCAAACAAAGAGCAGCTCAACAAACACGCAGAGGGAGGAATATAGTTAACAATCAAGTTGTTTTCTCTCTTTCCCTTTGTTAGTGACTTCTAAATACCATGAAATGACATTATGATATATCTTTTAAATACACTGAGCTGACAAATTGTGGGGCGGCCATGGCTCACTGGGTAGAGAGGGTCGTCCAGCATCCGCAAGGTCGGCGGTTTGATCCTCGGCTGCTACGAGTACCTGTGCCGAAGTGTCCCTGAGCAAGACACTGAACCCCTAACCGCTCAGCAGCCCACTGCTCCCAATAAGCTAGGGATGGGTTCAATGCAGAAGTCACATTTCATGTACGTGTACAATGTAAATGACGACTATAATACCATTTCATTCTGACTGGTCTACTGTTGCCTTTTGACCACTAGCATGCTAAAGACCTCACAACCCAGAAGCTTGGAGAGCTATTGTAGCTAGCTGATGCTACCATGTTCCCACCTCGTTAGTAAGTTCCTGGTTAGCTCGCCAACAACAGCGGCTCACACACGTATCAAACACGTATTACTACTTTACAGTTAAATATTTAACATTTATTCCAACACGAAAAAAGCAGTAAATAACACTTTGATAAACACGTCAGGACATCTTATTATAGTCTCCCTCACAGGCAATTCAGTATAATATATATATATATATACATATATATACATCATATAATAATATTCAGTATAATATAAAACACACACACATATATATATATATATATATATATAGTATAATAATATAACATGTTTATTTATTGGGATGCCCTATGGACCTTATTATAGGAGGTAAAGATCAGGAGAAGTAAACATAAAAGTGCAATTATGAATACTGATGTTAAATTACGCTATGATGAGTTTTCACTGTTAATTTACCATCTCAATTACAACCTTTTAGACCCGAGAGACCCCCACGGGGGTCTTTTTAGAAAAGTGTAGCCTACAGCGTGTCCTAGAAAGCATTTTTCATAAACAAATATAATTAATGCTCCAGACATATTAAATATTGAATTAAAGGAATAAGTCCGAGCAACATCATCATACCAGCCATTGTAAACACTGCAAACACAATTATACATGAACTAATATCATATCTGGAAGATATCTAGAAGATTTACCACAATTTTGGCCAATTTTGGCCAAAAAACTATGCTCTCTGTATGGATCTCTCATCACGAAGCAGGCAGCGCTCATGGCGGACCAATGCATGTACACAGGGGGGTTCGGCCAGCATTTCGCGATTTTTAGTCAGTAAACAGACCCGGATATTCTCAAACACCCCCGCATGGCTCCCGTTGGACTATCCCGCATCCAAAAAGGTCATGAATAAATCGGCCAATCACAGGCCTTACCAGGGTCACATACACACACATTATGAGCCATTTATTTTTATGATTGACAGATATGACACCTGAAAACTGCTCAAAGTTAATCCAAATGGTGTCAAACTGCTTTATTAGGATTATTGAACACTCTTAGTGATAAGACAAGTGAATATATAGTTAATATTTAGTTATATAGTATATAAAATTATAATACAGCAATGCAACTGCTGGTTCCGAAAATCAAAATGTTGCTTGACTCAGACCATTTATGCTGGCCTGCTTCACTCAATCGAAGTAAAATATGTTGTGGGGACATGTAAAATGTGTTGTTCTATGTCTGTGGCGTATTTTTAGGCAAGAATCTGCATTATTAAAAAAAAAAAAGTTCAATACAAGTGCTTTTTTTCAGGCGAACCTGAAATTTTTTCAATTTGAGCTGTGCCATAAGTGTATCAGTTATTAACCAGTAACATATACACACTATTTACACAATTCAACACATCTCACAAGTGTTACCTGTATTCTAGCATCAAAATTATTAAAATAGACCTTGTAGTTAGAGCTGTGGACTCTCTTGAGTATGGGTATGCAATTTTTGAGCAGAGGCCTAAAAATAGGGCTAGGGTTCAAGAGGTTTTAAATGTTGATGCCTCCATGACCAAGTTAAGCAGATGAGACTGAGGACAACTATGTAGAAGAAAAGATGTTCACTTTGCCTAATATGTAGCTTGACAGAGTTCTCCATGTGTGCCCTGGTGTTCTCATGTGTCCTTACTTCCTCATCCCTCACTCCCTACCCTGGTGTTCTCATGTTTCCTTACTTCCTCATCCCTCACTCCCTACCGTGGTGTTCTCATGTTTCCTTACCTCCTCATCCCTCACTCCCTACCCTGGTGTTCTCATGTGTCCTTACCTCCTCATCCCTCACTCCCTACCCTGGTGTTCTCATGTGTCCTTACTTCCTCATCCCTCACTCCCTACCGTGGTGTTCTCATGTGTCCTTACCTCCTCATCCCTCACTCCCTACCCTGGTGTTCTCATGTTTCCTTACCTCCTCATCCCTCACTCCCTACCCTGGTGTTCTCATGTTTCCTTACCTCCTCATCCCTCACTCCCTACCCTGGTGTTCTCATGTTTCCTTACTTCCTCATCCCTCACTCCCTACCCTGGTGTTCTCATGTGTCCTTACCTCCTCATCCCTCACTCCCTACCCTGGTGTTCTCATGTGTCCTTACTTCCTCATCCCTCACTCCCTACCGTGGTGTTCTCATGTGTCCTTACCTCCTCATCCCTCACTCCCTACCCTGGTGTTCTCATGTTTCCTTACCTCCTCATCCCTCACTCCCTACCGTGGTGTTCTCATGTTTCCTTACCTCCTCATCCCTCACTCCCTACCCTGGTGTTCTCATGTGTCCTTACTTCCTCATCCCTCACTCCCTACCCTGGTGTTCTCATGTTTCCTTACCTCCTCATCCCTCACTCCCTACCCTGGTGTTCTCATGTTTCCTTACCTCCTCATCCCTCACTCCCTAACTGTCATGCTGGATCTGTCCCCGTTGTTTTAAAAAGCTAAATAAGTTATTAGCATGACGTCATGCAGCTAGCCAAACCTGTCTGGTGTACAGTAGAGAAGCTTCATGTACTGCTTCCCTTTCCCGCTAGTCTGCTGTCTGATTGTGAGGTCAGGCTGATCTGATATCAGCTCTTTGGCCTGAAGGTTCTCCTCAAAGTTCTCCTCTCAAACGGGTCTTGGAGGAGCGGTGCTCGCGCTCGCCTGTAGAGACTTCTCCTGACAGGAACGCGCAGCTTTGGCCCCACGCTGAATCTATTTGAGGACGCTGATTGGCTAAATTGTATGTCACTCATTTATATCTTTAATCAGCAATTGGCTAAACTGCTTCATAGACCCGC
>NW_027466535.1:292500-335000 GCF_050575085.1 Anarhichas minor | reverse complement strand
TGTGTGTCTCTGTGTCTCTCTGTGTCTCTCTGTGTCTCTCTGTGTCTCTCTGGGTCTCTCTGTGTCTCTCTGTGTCTCTCTGTGTCTCTCTGGGTCTCTCTGGGTCTCTATGTGTCTCTCTGGGTCTCTCTGTGTCTCTCTGGGTCTCTCTGTGTCTCTCTGTGTCTCTCTGTGTCTCTCCGCGTAAAAGGCTGAAAAACTATCTGAAGCTCTGCTGCGAGTAACAAGTGATTTTCCGCTCGTAACTGCAGGAGCGGGTCCATACTGAGACCGGATCCCGAAGAAGAAGAAGAGGAAGAAGAGGAAGAAGAGGAGCGGACTTCTAGAGAAACTAGACCACGTTCTGCTCCGATACTGCAGAGCAAAGATGTCAGCACACGATATCATAATAATAATTATATTAATATGATTATTATTATAATTATTATTATAATTATAATAATAATTATAATAATAATAATTGTTATACAAATAATACAAAATGAATGCCAATAATAAATAAACAATATTCATGACACTACTAATAATATGAATAATATAATATGAATATAATCAGAGGATAAATAAAGCATCGGACGCGGTGATTAACCGTCATGCCTCTAAACACTCCGCGAGCTCTCAAACCTTTCCTCCGTGAAAACGGATCCACATCAGAGACCCGGATCAGCATCAGACGGTCCACGCGCATCGGACACCTCACGGAGCAAAACCTCCCGAAGAACCCAAACTCAGACATGATGAAGCTCAGACCAGCTGTCTTCATCATCATAGGTAGGAACCAGAAGAAGAACCAGAACCAGAACCCGACACAAAGCACCGCTTCAGTTAGATGGTCCGTTCCTCTCGCGCACATGGAGATCATACATTATTATTCATTCTCTTCCACAACTCCACATGAGCTCAAACTGACTTTTAAACAATAAACCAGCAGCACTGAAACCCACACAGCAGCGTGCAGGTCTTCATTCCGGACTCGGACTCTGAAGACCCCCTCACAGCACCAGCACAGTTCAAACACACACAGCAAAGAGACGGAGGACTTCGTACCTGGGAAGAATTGTCCAGCAGTAAATCCTAAAAGCAGAACAAAGTGGAGCAAAGCTGCAGACAGACGCGGACCAGAACTCCGTTTATCCATTTCTGCTTCTCCGGGTTTGGTTCCTTTTGGTCCGGGACAGAGGGACACAATCCGCTCATCGGGGGACAAACAGAGGCACAGAGACACAAGTTGGAGACAAATAAACCTTGCTTTGGTCTCGCGTGTGTGTTTGAGGCGTGTGTGTGTCAGTGCGCGTGTGTGTGCCAGAGAGCGTGTGAGAGGGGTGCAGTGAGTGTGCGCGCGCTCAGACGGTCTCTGACAGACTGACGGTGAGTTGGAGAGGACCGGAGAGCAGAGCGCACCGGGGCCACACAGCGAGGACTACTTCCGCTCTGGAGTTTCAAAATAAGATCCAGAAGCAGCAGAGAGGTGAGATTTAGAAAAGGACTGATGGAAAAGTAATGAGACGGAGGACAGACCCAGACTTCGCGGTCCTCCCGGGACAGAGTCCATCGAGAGGTTAATGCAGAGACACATGGGTTAAAGGGACAGTGAGGACAATGAGACAATGAGGACAATGATTGAGTGCCACAGTGAGGACAATGATTCAGTGAGACAGTGAGGACAATGATTCAGTGAGACAGTGAGGACAGTGAGACAGGGGTCACTGTGAGACAGAGAGACAGTGAGACAGGGGTCACAGTGACAGAGAGACAGTGAGAGACAATAAAAAACAGCATGTATTCAGCAGCTTGTGGTCTTGTGACGTTGGACTTCATGTCTCCGTCCTTTCTTTTCTAAACACTCGTTGATATTTTATATCAGCTCTTATTTTGAAGACCGTGACGTCTTCGCTGCTTAACGCCAGCTTGACTCTTTAAGGCCTCTTCAGTTTCCCCCGGGTCCTAGCGCCGGAGTCCTCCGCAAGGAGATCATTCACACACTTGATCACGGTCAGTCTCACGGTCTGTCTCACGGTCTGTGGTCGGACTCTCAGGTGTCTCTAGTTGCAGTGTTGCTCAGCTGAATAATCAGGTAAGAACTCAAATTGCAGGCGATGAATTCATGATATGAATATTAAAGTGATGAATGACTCATATCATGATAACAGTTTAGGAACACACATAAAGTGTGTCAGGAAGTTTAAGGTTCAACACACAAACTGGAATATTTAGATATAAATATAAATCCTATGACCTCATGTTATAGATGTTAATATGAATCCTATGACCTCATGTTATAGATGTTGATATGAATCCTATGACCTCATGTTATAGATGTTAATATGAATCCTATGACCTCATGTTATAGATGTTAATATGAATCCTATGACCTCATGTTATAGATATTAATATGAATCCTATGACCTCATGTTATAGACGTTAATATGAATCATATGACCTCATGTTATAGAGGTTAATATGAATCCTATGACCTCATGTTATAGATGTTAATATGAATCATATGACCTCATGTTATAGATGTTAATATGAATCCTATGACCTCATGTTATAAATGTTAATATGAATCCTATGACCTCATGTTATAGATATTAATATGAATCCTATGACCTCATGCTATAGACGTTAATATGAATCATATGACCTCATGTTATAGAGGTTAATATGAATCCTATGACCTCATGTTATAGATGTTAATATGAATCATATGACCTCATGTTATAGATGTTAATATGAATCCTATGACCTCATGTTATAAATGTTAATATGAATCCTATGACCTCATGTTATAGATGTTGATATGAATCCTATGACCTCATGTTATAGATGTTGATATGAATCCTATGACTTCATGTTATAGATGTAAATATGAATCCTATGACCTAATGTTATAGACGTTAATATGAATCCTATGACTTCATGTTATAGATGTTAATATGAATCCTATGACCTCATGTTATAGACGTTAATATGAATCCTATGACCTCATGTTATAGACGTTAATATGAATCCTATGACCTCATGTTATAGACGTTGATATGAATCCTATGACCTCATGTTATAGACGTTAATATGAATCCTATGACCTCATGTTATAGACGTTGATATGAATCCTATGACCTCATGTTATAGATGTTAATATGAATCCTATGACTTCATGTTATAGATGTTGATATGAATCCTATGACCTCATGTTATATACTCTTCTACGTCAGTCCTACTGAATTCACTTCAACTGGTTGTACAGGAGTGATCCCACATACCAAAGTCTGCACATGAAGAACAATAAAAAGCTTTTAATGATGGAAACGGTCCCACACTTCTTTAACTGTTCAATATGCAACAAGAAGTGAGAGACAGAGTTTAGCTGCTGCTACAACAAATCAAACTTTTATGAATGTTTCAATATCTGTTTTTTGTTGAAACTGTCTCAGAGATACTGATTCATCATCAGAGGCTGTAGTTTGTGCTGTTAAATGTTCATTTACATCATCAACGAATAGACTGATTATTAATAAAATGTTATCCGTGCATCACGACGTCACCAACAAAACGAATCTGACAGAACAAATGAGAAGCAGATGAGTGTAATTTGTAGAAAGCTTTGAAACATCTGGCTGCTTGAACAACATGATGCATCAACCAGCATCAGTGAAACATATGAAATATGTTCTCCACACTTTGAATATATGACTCATTAGACACAGAGACACTGTTAGATTGATGGCATCTCATATTTTACTAAACACATTTACATCAGATGCACCAGTGAAACAATCACACTGAAATACCTCAATTATGTTGCATTACTTCAAAATATTTGTGGTTTGTACTATTTTGTATTTTGTGAAACTCTTGTTTGATGTAAACAGAAAGAAAAGACGAGCCTCAGCTTCCTCTTTACTTTGAATCTTCCTCTGGCTCACTCTCACCCCCCCCCCCCCCCCCCCCCCATTACACTATGTATTTTTATGCTGACAGCTGATGAATATTTACATTATTTAGTGATGAAAAAATCAATCTCTCATTAACATGAGGGCGTGTTTGTCCAAGCCAATATCCTCCGTATCCTCCTCACCTCTGCATCATCACTTATTTATTAGAAATCAATGATGCAGAGTTGAAGAGTTGTTCTAGTCTTTTCTAGTTTATTCTTCTACATTCTTCTGTTCTCTGAATAATAAATGATTTCTTTATGTGAACTAACACTATTTACAGGTCGGCTTCTGCTTTAGTGAATACAATTCATTAGTGTGCTGGTGAGAAGACAGTTAAAGGGCCAAAGACACTACTGAGCTAACCTGCACACACACACACACACACTCACTCACACACACACACACACACACACACACACACACACACACACACACACAATATATATCAGAGTCACATCAGGGGTCGCATACCAATCAGAACTAACATCAAATTTGCAAGCCGGGCCACCTGAGGTGTGCATTGTGTGCTTGGGTGTATATCTTTATGCTTGAGTGTGTTTGTGTGTGTTTGTGTGTATATATATATATATATATATATATATTTAAATATATATTAATGTGTAAGAAACAACATGACACTGAGCTGCAGAGCTCTATTTGAATATAGCGAGATGGAAATCAGAGGAGGCCAAAGTATGTCCATCACAGCGTGACACATAATGATGTTATTAAGAATGGATGTAAATGGAGAAACACGCAGCATGAAGACGGACCGACTGTGTGTTCACGAAGTGAATCAAGGTTTGTTTGGAGGGCTTAGTCCGGCCCAGTTATTGAACCTGGATATGAAGTGGGTTTGTGTCAATGGTTCTGAGTAGAGGCCAATGCTTCAGCACCAAGGATCCAGTCAATCATTTAATATCTGATCATCTTCATAACAACAACTTATAACAATTCATCCCATGTGGCATTGGAGGAATACCTTTGGTTGCTCCAACAGCTTCATCTCCATCCAAAGTGGACAAACTACACCGACATTCTCAGGTAAGTTCATCAGAGTGACGGTCAGCAGAAAGAAGCTGTTCCTGTGTCTGGTGGTTTTGGCGTACAGAGCCCTGTAGCGCCCTCCAGAGGGAGGAGTTGAACAGCTTGTGTCCAGGGTGTGATGGTCTGCAGAGATCTTTCCAGCCCGTTTCCTGACTCTGGAGGTGAACAAGTCCAGGATGGAGGGCAGGCTGGAACCAATGATCCTCTCTGCAGACCTGACAGTCCGTTGAAGTCTGTTCCTGTCCTGTTTGGTGGCCGATCCAAACCACACAGTGATGGAGGAACAGAGAACAGACTGGATGATGGTGGAGTAGAACAGGACCAGCAGCTCCTGAGGCAGGTTGAACTTCCTGAGCTGTAGCAGGAAGTTCAACCTCTGCTGGGCCTTTTTCCTGATGGTGTCGATGTTGGGGGCCCACTTCAGGTCCTGGGAGATTGTGGATCCCAGAAACTTGAAGGTCTCCACAGCAGACACAGTGTTGTTGAGTATGGTGAGGGGGGGTAGTGTTGGGGGGCTCCTCCTGAAGTCCACTGTCATCTCCACAGTTTTGAGCTTGTTCAGCTCCAGGTTGTTCTGACCACACCAGAGGACCAGCTGTTCAACCTCCCGTCTGTACGCAGACTCATCACCGTCCCTGATGAGGCCGATGACCGTTGTGTCGTCTGAGAACTTCAGGAGTTTAACAGATGGGTCCTCTGAGGTGCAGTCGTTGGTGTAGAGCAGAGGTAGCCAACACGGTGCCCGCGGGCACCTGGTCGCCCGCAGGGACCACATGAGTCACCTGCAAGGCATGTTCTAAAAATACCACTAGTCACCATGGAGCTCCGTCTAAAAATTTAGTTGCTGTTCATTTTTAATCAAAAATGCTTGCATTATTGTAGATTTTAAAATGACAATATTTCTTGTCATAAGAGAGTTGGGTACCCAGAGGCGCACAGCGGACAGCCAGGAAGAGGCTGCCGTACTGCACTAGGTTTTCACGTTCCGAATGGCGGGCGCTTCCCGTTGGTGCCAGACGCTCGCCGCGAGCGCACCCCGTCGTCAGGTCCGTCAGTCCTCGGAACAGGCCGTGGGGAAACAACTCAGGGGTGGCAGAGGTAGAGGCGAGGCAACGCAATCTGACTGAAAAGGCCCAGACTAGAGGTTTGAACGCGGGCGCCCGAAGATACTGGTTTCTTCGTTGTGAAAAAGGTACCATTAGAAATGGTGTCGGTGACAACAGACGGGGCTCCCGCCATGACGGGCCGACATGCAGGCTTCATTGCGCAATGTAAAGGTGACCCAGACTTCCCAAAATGTCTACATTGCCACTGCATCATTCACCAGCAGGCGCTGTGTGCAAAAGTAACCGGCTTTGATCATGTGATGACTCCTGTCGTGAAGATCATAAATGGCATCCGATCCAAAGCCAAACAACACAGGATATTCATAACTGATCATTTGTATAAACATGGGACAGAGTTGACTTGTTGATCATGATTTGTTCAAAAATGTTACAAAAGTGGTGGTTAGTACCAACGAGACATGATGTGAAGATATGACAGTTAATGATTTCATAAAAAATGTTAGAAGTGATCATTTTTACAAAAATATAACAGGTGTGATTTTGAACCAAATGCTACAAATGTGCTTATTCATACAAAACTGTCAAGAAAGATATTTACTAAAATATCAGAGATGTGATATCTCTGACTTTCAAATGTTGAAACAGAAGAACAGAAATAAATGTTTAAATATATCTGTGTTTCCTACCATCATGTGGAAATCATTGTCAATAATTATTGTGAGGAATAATTAACATCGACATGTGATCAGACAGTGTCTTCACACATATTATTATTAAAAGGTGATCTGTGCAACTTTGTTATTCAGGAAGTTTCAAATAAGTAGCCCTTCGTACTACTCGGTACCCTTGAAGTAGCACTCAGTTTCAAAAAGGTTGGTGACCCCTGGTGTAGAGGGAGAAGAGCAGTGGGGAGAGCACACATCCCTGGGGGTCCAGTGCTGATAGTCCGGGTGCTGGATGTGGTTTTTTCCAGCCTCACCTGCTGCGTCCTGTCAGTCAGGAGGTTAGTGATCCACTGACAGGTGGAGGCTGCACAGTGAGCTGGCAGAGTTTGGGTTGAAGTATCTCTGGGATGATGGTGTTGAACGCTGAGCTGAAGTCCACAAACAGAACCCTTGCATATGACCCTGGGGAGTCGAGGTGTTGCAGCATGTGGTGCAGTCCCATGTTGACTGCATCATTATAACAGATCAAGCTCACCTTTCTCTAGTTGTGTTACATGGCCTTAGTTGCTTTTTAAACTTCAGCTGCTTCTAATAATGATGTGGTTAGGTTTACATTGGAGTTGGTTGAAAGCCTGGTGGAAACGAGCTGTTTGGTTGGTTCTAGGTTGACTAGCTTTCTCATGGAAGTTTTCCCTTTGGAGGTTTTCTGGACAAAGACAAACCCAGAGCACACTGCTAGTATTCAACATCCCATCTGTAGCAAGAGAACACCGGAACAAAATATGCAAAGATTTAACGCCGAACTCCACCACTGTCTTATTTATTATCATTACTTTGATTCATTTTGAACTTAACTAAGTAGTTTTGTTGTCTAAATCTAACTACGTAGTTTTGTTTTCCAAACTTAACTAAGTGGTTTTGTTTTCTAAACCTAACTAAGTAGTTGTTTTCTAAACGTAACTAAGTGGTTTTGTTTTCTAAATCTAAATAAGTAGTTTTGTTTTCCAAAGTTAACTAAGTGGTTTTGTTTTCCAAACGTAAGTAAGTTGTTTTGGTTTCTAAACCGAACTAAGTAGTTTTGTTTTCTAAATCTAACTAAGTAGTTTTGTTTTCCAAACTTAACTAAGTGGTTTTGTTTTCCAAACTTAAGTAAGTGGTTTTGTTTTCTAAATCTAACTAAGTAGTTTTGTTTTCCAAACTTAACTAAGTGGTTTTGTTTTCCAAACTTAAGTAAGTGGTTTTGTTTTCTAAATCTAACTAAGTAGTTTTGTTTTCCAAACTTAACTAAGTGGTTTTGTTTTCTAAGCTTAACTAATTCGTTTTGTTTTCCAAACTTAACTAAGTGGTTTTGTTTTCCAAACTTAAGTAAGTTGTTTTTTTTTCTAAACCTAACTAAGTAGTTTCATAGTCTAAACCTAAATAAGTAGTTTTTTTGTCAAAACCTAAAGAAGTAGTTTTATAGTCTAAACCTAAATGAGTAATTTATAGTCTAAACCTAACTAAGTAGTTTTATAGTCTAAACCTAAATAAGTAATTTATAGTCTAAACCTAACTAAGTAATTTATAGTCTGAACCTAACTAAGTAGTTTTATAGTCTAAACCTAAATACGTAGTTTTGTTGTCTAAACATAACTGAGTTTCCTGTGAAGACAGAAGTTTATTTAAAAAAAACGTTATTCATGTAACGAGCGTATATTGACATGTTGCTGGAAAATAATTGGAGGAGTAACTTTTCTTAAGATATCACAAATCGTATGAAGATACGTTGCGCATGGCGACTTTTAGAAGCAACATTCAGTGCTGATCTTAGAGCCGACTGAATCTTGTCTCTCGTCTCTGGAACAACAGGTGACTGAACAATGAACAGCATAAAAATCTAACTATTATATTTATATATATTATTTAGAGACAGTGTTTCTCACTTATTCATTGTCTCAGTGTTTGACTGGCAGGAGGAACGCCTTATTGTGTATTATATCTACTGTAGTTTTTTACAAAGTAGTTGCAAGAACTTTTTCTACCTTCAGCTGAGGCTTTGTTGTCCGGTGGGCTGCTGAGTCTCTGTTTGCTTACAGAAGCTTTCTGATGAAGAAGCTCCTCTGACATGCTGTCGGCTGGAGGGGGGTTTGTTTGACCATTATTCAACGGTTGGGAAGACAGCAGGAGCATAAATTATTACACAGCCAGACCTGCTTTTACAGTTTCTGAGCTTGTTTGTGAAGCTAAGTATTAGCTCTGCTACCATTATACTGTGCTCATGTTATTATTAGTAGAAATATTTACTAAAACACAATAAATATATTTTAGGGGGCTACTAAATGTTTGTCTTTCATCACTGTATATTAAAGGAGCTACCAAACCATCGTGACATTCAGCCATTAATTGATAAGTAATCCGCTGGTTCAGAATGGTCTCACCCAACGTTTGTAGCTTTTATAACGAAATGAATGTGCTGTAATTCATAGATAACTCATTAAATCAATTAGTATGCAATCATGATCCAGGAAGAATAAAGAAGGAAACAGGTGTCAAATAAAAACGGTCTTTGAGCCAGCAGACCACTGTGAAACGAGTAAATGCTGATATATTAGACTTGAGTAACTGTTCTGTAGCTATTTAACCCAAACAACCATCTTTTCCGAAACAAGTCTTTTGTTGGCTATACCTAACTAAGTGGTTTCCTGCAATGCCGGAAGTTCATTTTGAAAAGACTATAACGAGCAGCAGTTGACACATGTTGCTCGACTTGTGAACTTTTTCCTAAGATAAAACACAAACCGTTGCTTGAGGATACGTTGACTGGTTGAAGAACTTTAGAGCTGGAAGAAGGAAACAGAGAAACGGACGGTTTGAGAAGTTTCTACAGATGTTTTGATGCATTTTGTCACTTTTCCTCATTGACTCAACTAAAGTAGGAGGTCCAGTTAAAAGAATCTGTAATAAGAATAAGATATTTTTAAATCTCAGACATGTTCATAATGCCAAAGAAAACCTGGATGGCTTTATGTTAAAAAGTTTCATCCATCTTTAACTTGGTATATTTTATTTTGATGTGTTTTTCAGTGTGTTTTTTCAGTTTTACAGTCGTGTTATTGTGTCTGACTGCTGCTGTTTGTTTCATAACAACTTTCATTGTTGCATCTATAACATGGAATGCTTTGCATTGTGGGATTGTTAGCAGGAAGTAGAGCACATAACATGGACCTTACAGAGTGAATACATTTCTGTACATTTTCTGAGCTTTTGTTTGTTTTTGTTGGAGAAACATAAATAGTAGAACATGGCAGTCATTCCTTGTCAAAACGTTAGTGTGAAAAACAATATGTGATTCTGGAGAAAGATTTCTTATTCCCCACTGGGTTCCACTGAGCCACACTCTCCTCCAAATTAAACTTTAAAATGACTCTCTATAAGAAATGCAAAAAACAATCAGGGGGAAAAGATTAGCAGCAGAAGTACTTCTAATTGAAGGAGTCGAACATCCAGTTCTCTGTGTGAGCTGCGAGGTAATTCATAATCAAAGCCAGCACTCCGCCTGCGTCTGAAAGCAGCTTCTTCCTGGAGACATTCCAGTTGAACATACCTGGTAAATTGCTGGTAAAATCTCATTTTCTGTTTCATTCTAAGGTAAGACCGCTCGTGGCAGCGACACATGCTTTTTCTATTTTAACAAAGTTGTGTTCTGTTAATGTTAAGCATGGAGAAGCATAAAAAGAGCTTTTATTCCTCCGTGTTAGATGAAGAGAAGCTCACAGTTTGTGGTTCTGTACAGATCATAGAGACCTTTGACACAACAGCACTCATCTGATTCAGGTCCATTTCTATTTGTTTAATAAAACTAAAGACTCTGAGGTGGAACAGTTCTGCTCTCTACACATAAAAATATATCCAAAGCTTTTCATTCTCTGCTGACCTGGAATAAGTCGTCCATGCTGATATCTTTGACCTGATTTCTCTTTCTTGACTACAGTTTGTCAGAAATGTGGCAGCAGTGTGTAAAATAAGAGGATCTCTGGGGGTCTGAGACCCCTTCATTGACACTTCAGACCCCCTGAAAGCCTCAACTGCAAAATTTCAGGAGTCTCTTAAATCCCGAGACAATGATTTCTCACTTTTAATTGTCAAAATGTCTTTTAAAAGCTCACTGATGCCCAGCAGCTTTTATTAGTCAAACGACTTTTCTCTGTAATTGACGGAACAGTGAGTCCGTCTTCTCGTCTGTTTGTGGACCTAAACGGACCCTCTTTGGACAAATGTGATCCAGAGCCTTTAGTGAGAACCTGATTAAAGTAAAGACACGTCGTCTCTCCTCTTCCGGAACACCAGGACGGCAACAAGAAGAAGCTGAGCGCCGGGTTAAAGAAAAAGACGAGTATGTGTCAAGTATCTGTGTGTATTCTGTTGCAGAGCGTGTAGTGTTGTGTTGTGTAGTTGTGAACAACACACGCCTTTGTGTGGTGTGTGCTGAGTGTGTACAGCTCAGCTGCTTTGGAAAGCATCCATGAAATATCCATGAAATTACGTTTATGTATTTTTATTGATCAAAAGTAAAATCAATTGTTTTGGTGTGAGTTGCCGAGTGTTGGAGAAATCTGGATCCTGGTTTTACCTGGACCCTGGTTTTACCCGGATCCTGGTTTTACCTGCACCCTGGTTTTACCTGCACCCTGGTTTTACCTGGACCCTGGTTTTACCCGGATCCTGGTTTTACCCGGACCCTGGTTTTACCCGGATCCTGGTTTTACCTGGAGCCTGGTTTTACCTGGATCCTGGTTTTAACTGGATCCTGGTTTTACCTGGACCCTGGTTTTACATGGATCCTGGTTTTACATGGATCCTGGTTTTACCTGGACCCTGGTCCTGCTGACACCCACTGATACTATCATTCATTGTGGCTTTGTGGCACAAAGGCAGTAAAACTTTGCTCAGACTTTGCTCAGTTTTGGGGGATTTTCGGTAATTTTCGGGAAAACCGCTTGGCGAATCTCTCCGGAAAATAGATAGCACACTATTCCCGATCAGGCCGCACGTTTTGATGTATTTTTCACGCCGCTGTTGGCAACGCTGTGTGAGGAGAAGCGCGCCAAACTTTTGGATAAACCTGATTATGATTAAGCCCGATGGATAATATACAGTGTGCTTTGTGGCACAGGCAGTTTTACTGCCTGTGCCACAAAGCCACACTGAATCAGGTTTATCCAAAAGTTTGGCGCGCTTCTCCTCACACAGCGTTGCCAACAGCGGCGTGAAAAATACATCAAAACGTGCGGCCTGATCGGGAATCGTGTGCTGTTTTTTGTGAGATTCGCCCAGCGGTTTTTCTGAAAATCCCCAAAAACTGAGCAAAATTTCTCCATTCACTTGAATGGGGTTTCGGCGTGAAGAGAGCTAAAAAAACACTTAACTTTGGGCCCATATTGACTAGCCGTACATTAACGTAGAAACATGATTCAAAGTTTAAAACGTAGACAAAACGCTGCACTTTATTGAGCCAAAGGGACATTTTGATAACTAGCACAGTTTTCATGAAGTCACAGATTAAGTTTCAGGAAAATTTTGGGTCTGTTTCAGATTTTATAATGGGTGTGTATTGCACAGCTCGTTAAGAGCTAGAGTGATGACATCACGGTCAGAGTGGAGCGGAGCAGGAAAATCTTCTGTGATTTTTCCAAACAAATTGCTCCAGCTCCCACAATTTTTACTCTTGAAACACCATTTTGGCCCAAAAGCTTGGAAATGTTGTGCTGGTTGCAGTAAAGTGTCTGTGGAATCCAACAGACTTACACATTTGGCTCAAAGAGCCGCAGAGCGACATGAACTCCAACCAACTGCTCCATTAGACTCCATGTTAAATCTCACCACTCATTTCTCAAAGAAAGCAGACGGTACCAGTTTTGTCTATTGCTCTGGAGCTCACATTATTAACACCACAAACATAAAAAACACATTTCCGCGTTCGGCAGAGTCTTATCTTTCTCACGGTATCCATATTTTGGCACTCAGACTTTTTGTTAAAAGGAGGCAGGAGTTTTGTTCAAAATCACTGTTTACTGCAACGTTTCTTAATCAGTCTGCCTCTAACACCATGGCAACCGATTACACACACATGCTGGCTCTCTCTCTCTCTCTCTCTCTCTCTCTCTACACACACACACACATGACATGGAAGCATGGACCTCCTGTCTGTCTGTCTGTCTCACTCACTCACTCTGTCTCTCTCTCTCCTCTCTATCTTTGTGTCTGTCTGTCTGTGTCTCTCTCTCACTCTCTCTCTCTCTCTCTATCATACAGTCATTCAGGTCTTAAATATTTTTAGATAACCCCCCCCCCCCCCCCCCGCCTCCCATTTCAAAATAAAAGCCCCAGAGTGGGAATTGTAACTGGAATGCTTGTGATGAAGCCTGTCATTTAATAACCTCTTTTTGTGTGTCAAACATTATGAATATGTCTCCTCTCCCCCTCTCCCCCCACCCAGTCCTACCCTTTCAAAATAAAAGCCCCATAGAGTAACTATCTTAACATGAAGCTCAGAATGAGGTACTTACAGAAATTATGGGAGCGTTAGCTCCCATAATTTCCAAAGGCTTCTCAAGCAAAGATGTACATGTCCAGTACAGAAATGACGGGAGCCATTTGTGGACTGTCCATCACGAATACAAGATTCAATCCAGAGTATGAATCTAAAATGCAGAAAAGAGAGAAGCGATATCTTAATTGAACCTGAACGACACTACCGGTAACATCAGCGTGTGTATATATTGCGACATCTTCGGGCACTAGAAGCCACACTGTCAAAATTTCTTTAGGAATTTTCTAGTTATTATTATTAGTCACATTACTATTGCTGATACCATTACTGTGTTTATTATCATTGTCATTCTACTCTATCCACTTCTGCTGTTATTATTAGTAGCCATCATTTTTCCATCTTTATTCTGCTTGCTACTCTCATTATATGAATCATTTCTGTCATATGCATTGAATGTTATGTTGTTCATTCTGTACACATGACATCACACTTCCTCCTGATAGAGGATCATCCTCGTGTCCTGGGACGGAGGATGTTGTATGTGTACAGATTGTACAGCCCTCTGAGGCAAACTTGTGATTTGTAATTTTGGGTTACACAAAATAAATTAAACTGAATTGAATTGACAACAGTGTGCCTTTTACTGGACTGTAAGCTGTCTACGCTCAACAATACACATTTTCTGGCCGTCATAGTAAATAAATAAATGTTTTCTAATTGGATAGAAATGACAAAGGAACATATAAAAACCATGTATAATAATATAAGTAGTGTAATAGTATAATAATAAGAGAAAGAAGCGTGAAGAATGAAAACAGGAGACGAAGATATGAAGAGAATTTAGTGACGTCATTACAGCAGGAAGTCCCACTTCACAACCTCCATCTACCAGTCACATTCCTGTGTGTGTGTGTGTGTGTGTGAGAACATGTAGACCTGTAAATGTACTAGTGTGTGACAGACGTGATAGTCATGTGATTGACAGTGATTTGCAGCTGTGAGACGACACACACACACACGCACACACACACACACACACACACACACACACACACACACACACACACACCTCTCTGCAGGAGTGATAGATGGTTATGTTTCTCCATTTGGGAAATCAGAAGAATGGAAGTCGCTCCCTGCTTTGCTCTCACTCTTCAGATCTGAACCTGATCCATTTGTGTTTTTCTGGCTATTTGCATTGAAATTACATCACAGAGTAATGAAGCAGCACAGAGAGGAGGCTCAGCCATAGGAGGGGAGACACGTGGAGGAAGGAAAGGTGACGAGATGCACAGGTAGGAAGAAAGGCTGGAAGAAAGGCAAGAGGAGAGAAAAGAAAAGACGTAAAGGCAGTTAGAGGAAAAGGAAGACGCTGAAGGAATCAAAAGTCAAAGGAAGAAAGTGAAAGAATCAAAGAGCTATGCAGAGGCAGGTTGAGAAAAGGAAGAAAGGATAAATAAATAAGTAAATAAAAAAGAAAGGAAAGAGAAGAGAGAGAAGACAAAAGATGCAATGGTCAAAGAGCGGACGGCAGGAATGAAAAGGAAAGAATTAAAGAGAGACAGACAAAGAAAGAGACATGAGGACAGAAAGAAGGAGGAAAATAGAAAAGAGATGCAGTCAGAGAGAGGACATAAATGTAGGAAGACAAGAAGGAAAAGAAAGAAATAAGACGAGTACAAATGTAAAATGAGAAAAGGAAAGAAGGAATGAAAAGGACGACGGCTGAACAGCTGAACAGCTGAACAGCGTGATGGAGAGAGAATTAGATTGTAGAAGCTGAAGCTTGACAGACAGAATCCGATTTGTTGAAGGAGGGAGACGGTGAAACCACCTGTGTGGTATTAAATGAAGGCGGCAGCGTCGCTGGTAATGTGGAGAGAAGACATTATCACAGCAGCAGCAGGATATTACCAGAGACGCAGAGCTAAATCAGAAGCTGCGTAGACGCTGTGACCTCCAGATGGCTCCCATTGTACCACTGCACACCATCACTTTACACCACCCACTGGAGTTCAACTGCTGACACTTTTACTCAGAAAACAGACTCTGTCACTGAAAATAAACTTCGATCCGTAGAGTTCAACATGAGAGGAGGAGAAGAGTCACACACTCAAGTATGCAGAGCTCAGGAGACGATGGACACCAGGACACTGAAGACGTGATTATTAGAAAGAGCAAGAGAGTTAACTGTTAACACACATTTCACCTGTCAATCATTTAATGTCCTGAAACACAGACTGTGGCTCCTCCAAACGTTACAAAGATTAATATAATAAAACAACTTCTAGTTTCACCAGAGACGGTTTAGAAGAAGTGGGCGGAGTCACCGTGAAGTCACCAACGGCTGTTTAGGAGCCTCAAGTTGGCCGTGGCCATCTTGTAAATAAAACATTTTTAGGACTGAAATGTTACAGTTAACTTTGATGAAGTGAAAACACACTAAAGGGTTAATATTGTAGGAAGAATAACAGGTTCAACTCCCAGACCAGAAAACGCTGTAGTAGAAACCTGTCAATCACCGTGTAGCCCCGCCCCTAAAGCATACCCTGCTTTATGGTCTATTAGAGACCTGTCAATCACTGTGTAGCCCCGCCCTAAAGCATCCCCTGCTTTATGGTCTGTTTGACTCTAATGGACCATAATGTACTAAATGAACATCATGCTGTATTGAAGAAGACTTGAAACTAGAGACTGAGACCATAAACTCATGTTTACAATGTTTACTGAGGTAATAAATCAAGAGAGAAGTAGAGTCATTTTCTCATAGACTTCTATACAGGAGTAAAAAGCTTGTTATATTTTTATCCTTGAAGCACAAAAAACTTGCAGGTTCTCCATAATATTTAATATTCATATCCACATAAGAAACAATTAAAGTTTAAGTGTCCCCAGATGGGAGGTAATTCCCCACTGTGTGACTGTAAGAACACACACACAAACACACACACACACACACACACACACTCGTGTCCTGCTAACATCCAGACGCCCATTCAGTATTTCAGTATGCTGTAAAGCATGAAGGACTACATCAGTACTCTGTCTGCAGCTGACTTTGTTTTGTCCTGTGTGTGCGTGTGTGTGTGCGAGTGTGTGTGTGTCACATCGTGGGGACTCACCTCACATCTTGGGACACACATCCGGTGCCCTCAAGGTTAACTGAAGTTAACTTCAGGCTGAAGAGGATGAACTGCATATCTTCATCACAAATAAACCTTTGTGATTTTATTGTTGTGCATGATTGTATTGATGTGTATGTGTGTGATATTATATATGTTTGTCTGAGTGTTAAGTACAAAGTGTCTGAATCTGACATCAGAGACAATGGTCTGCATCCTGTCTCTTAGCAACAGCCAATGCTGCCCTCTTTTAACGATGACCACGATCTTTCACTTACCTCACCATGCTAACCGGCTAACCGTTAGCTTTAGAGATAGATGAATCCTTGGTGGGACATTAAAGTGTTGTCCATGACGAAAGGACACCAGGAAAGACTCATTTAGGGGGCAGAGACTAGAGTAGGTCATGAGTCAGTCCAACAGCATCAGGTACTAGTCTCTGTGATGAACTCAGTACAACACCATCAGGCACAGAGTGCTGTAGCACAGAGTCCTGTAGCACAGAGACCTGTAGCACAGAGACCTGTAGCACAGAGTCCAGTAGCACAGAGTCCTGTAGCACAGAGACCTGTAGCACAGAGACCTGTAGCACAGATACCTGTAACACAGAGACCTGTAGCACAGAGTGCTGTAGCACAGAGACCTGTAGCACAGATACCTGTAACACAGAGACCTGTAGCACAGAGTGCTGTAGCACAGAGACCTGTAGCACAGAGACCTGTAACACAGAGACCTGTAGCACAGAGTGCTGTAGCACAGAGACCTGTAGCACACAGAGGTGTAGCTGGAGATGAGCACACACTCTTTAGCATAAACAAGCCGTTTCCCAACACACAAATCTAGTGTTTGTCACTGTGATTTATAGAGCTCCGACTGAGGCTGCACAGTCTGCATCGCTCATGTGGGCCACTGAAACGTTAGAGGACACACACATACTCACTCAATCATTAAGAAAGAAGCAGGTAACACATGAAGAAATGCACACTTAGGAACGTCATCTGGTGTCATCTGTGTGAGTGGACACACAAGCTCACATCTTCACACTAAGGGTTAGAGGAGAATGCAAACAGATATACACACACACTCCCTCTCTCTCTCACAAACACACATATATACACACACACACAAAACCCGAATGAAGCCAGGCAGCAAACTGCAGCATGTTCTCTGATGTTTGTGATACATTTCTGATATTTATCTCCTAAGAAGTTGTTTCTTACATCTGATGTCTTGGGAGATACTAGAAAAACAGACATTAACATGAGATATGAGTGAGCCTATGTGTGTGTGTGTGTGTGTGTGTGTGTGTGTGTGTGTGTGTGTGTGTGTGTGTGTCTTTGATAAAGACCTTATATTCCTGGATGTTAGATTTATTCTAATAAGTCGGTGCTGACAGCTGATAGCTCCGTCCAGACCGACAGCGACAGCGGTCATGTGTTCCAGGACAGCTCCTGATGGAAGATGGTGCTAAAGTTCAGCAGGAGTTCAGGATCAACAGAACAAGTCCTGGTTCTTTGGCTGCAGAGCAAAAAACAGACGCCCATTCTGCTCCCTAATTTTAGATATTGAAGTAGACGTTAGCCGTCGCTGTCTTGATGTCACAGATGACGTTTAGTTATTTAGAGAGCGGAGCTTTGCTCCCCAAACAAGTGGAAAAGCTGCTTTCATGCTGATGGCTAAGAGGCTCTACACCCACTGCTCTCCATCATCTCCGACTCTCTCGCTGTGTCTCCATCTGCACACAGCCGCTAAATATCACAAGCCCGGAATATTCATAATTTGTTCACTTCAGAGGAAGAAATATTCAAAACTACAAACACTTTAACCCACAACAGATGAGAGGAAATGTGCTTCTTTGTGCTAGATGTTGACATCACGAATTTAAAGGGTTGGTTTACCTATTATCATATTTTCTCACTTGTTTTGATTTTCTTTGCCCCGTCTTAGAGATTTCTGCTCATGAATGCTCTGATGAAGGTCCTTTAGACTTAAAGGTAAAAAATAAAGTCTTCTCTGCACAGATTAAAGTGTGTGGATATTTATTCTACCAGTTTGAGTTTTTTACTTCCAGCTCCTTATTTAAGGAGAAGCCGGGTGAAGCGCTGGTTATCCTGCATTTGACTCCACCACAGTAAAATGGAGGTTCAGGGAAAAATGTGTTTTGCGCTCACAACAGTGAAAACTTAAATAAACTCTGTTTTGCAGAAACATGAATGAACACCTTTCATTGGGACTAAAAGAATAGACCCTCATCGATAATATGTAGATGACTGTAATGTAATGTAAATAAAACACCTTCAACTATGGCTTATATACAAATATGATCGAACTCAGTCATGATCAAACATTAAAACCACAGATTTAATAAATATGTAATAATATAATAAACTACAACCATTTGTAAATCTCTCCCACATAAATGATTCCTATCACTATACGTCCAGCAGTAATCAAGCCAACACCACACACACACACACATTAAGTACACATTCACGTATACACACAAGCAGATGACACTCATTCATGCATGTAACCACACACACACCAGCATGCCCAGGCGAAAAAAAAATGTACTTTTTTGTATTTAAAATATACTTACATTTTCAATAGTACACTGCAAATATACTATCAAAGAAGTGTACTTTCTGCAAATATATAAAAAGTATACAAAAGTCACGCTTTTAACTATTTTCAAAAATCAACTTTTAACACACTTTAAAATAATTGTACTGTAGTATACTTTCAAGAAATATATTATAAGAAAAATATACTTTAAGTGAAAGTTCTGTGCAATTACTTAAATGGATTTCTTTGAACTTTGTTTTCAAACATAGTTTTGGTATATTTCAAAATGTATGCTATAAATTCCATTGAAACAATGTATTTAAAGCACATTTTATGAATATAGATTTAAAATACAGGTGCACACTAGAAAATATGAGCGTTCTGCTGAACTGTGGTGGCATCCCCGACAACAGTCTGTTGTATCTTTTGAATAGTTTGGCGCCAAGTCACTGACCAATCAAGTGCAGCATTTTTGTTGATCACATCCAGCCAATCAGAGCGACCGACGTTACTCGTTCGTTGCATCCTAGCTAGCTTACCCACGTCAATGCAGCTCTTCAGGTGAGGAGGACATGATGCCGTTTCAATTCGCCATATATTACTTATGTAATAAAACACTGAAAGTGGAAAGTACTTCTTTATAATAAAGCCGACCAATTGTATCAAGTGACGTCACAGCCTGACCTCGATGAGGACGATAACTGGATTGAAATCAAATGTCCGACGAGAAAAGAACCGGAGAAGACAGTGGCCGCGAAAGTCCTGCTATTTGGCGGTGAGTTTGGAGTTCACATTTTTCTTTTTCAGCTACTAGTTAACTCCTTAATTGTCTTGTTTTGTCTGAAGAACATGAATGCTTAACTTTTTTATCTGTTCTCGTTTTATCAGATTCGTACAAAGAACTTGTCTCAAAGAAGAATTTATTCATTCTTGGCAAAGACATATGGGCAGAGGAGGAAAGCAGGAGTGCAGGCATGAAAAGAAAATGTGTGAGACCGAAATCTTGGAGCCTAAAAAAAGCTGTGCGGGTGAGTGAATATTGATTTGTACGAGTCGTTTTTGTGACGTGATAATTCAATTTATATTTTTGCTTTAACTTTATATGTGTACCCTACATGCTGATATGCTAGCTCAAATACTCTGGTAGCTAGCTAAACCTTCGGCGCTCTCTTGTATGCAGTAGGAGCTGGCTCAAATCGTAGCAGCGGCAACTCGTAGAGGCACTTCCTGTTACAAGCACTTGTCGCGGCAGTTTTCCACTGTTTGTGGCAGCACCTCTCCCAAACAGTGCTGCGGCAGTTTAGCCTTTATTTTTCGTTATTTGACAATATGTGACAATACATTAAGGTCCTTGAAGGTATGACTGTTGGTAGTTGTAATTGGTTTAGTAAAAAATGACGAATTGTAATAGTATGGCTACTCGTTTTTATTAAACTAACTCACTTAAAGGTA
The DNA here is from genome assembly GCF_050575085.1 of Anarhichas minor. NCBI lineage: Eukaryota > Metazoa > Chordata > Actinopteri > Perciformes > Anarhichadidae > Anarhichas > Anarhichas minor. The sequence continues at coordinate 314,615 of NW_027466535.1, read as the reverse complement.
TACTCCCTCTTGTGGCCAAATGGGTCAATAACGCTTGTCTTTAATATATACTTGATGTTACTCTACTGAATGGAGGCTCTGTGAAAAATGACACCACGTTCCTTTTGTCTTCCCCAGCATCGTCTGCTGTTCAAGTTCAAATGTGTCAGAAATAAAGTGATGGGATTTACTAGGTTACATGTGTCACACATCAGTCATGTGAATTAGTAGAGAGTGGGAACCTCCACACCACTGGTGGTACCGCTCCATAGAGGGATGTACAGACTACTAGCACCGTTTTAAATAATGAAGCACATTGTATAATTATGTGAATAACGTCTATTAATTCCTAATAGGTAGAGATCTTCCAACTGTATATTAATGTGTTCCATTGATTCTCTCATATACAGCACGCCTTGGCTGGCAGCACAGTCACGGTTTCGAAGAGGGCCTTCCTGCGACTTAATCGTTCCCGCATGACCCTTTTTTGCCAGGAGCTGGCTGCCCTGGTTTTCACGAAGGATGTCATTGCACTCTCCGCCCTGACTGGGAAGTCTGGGAAAGAGGGAACACCGAAAAGACAACTGGACGTTGCCAAAGTGCAGGCCATAACAGGTAATTGTCTTGAGTCGTATGTAGACAATTTAAAGCTTCTGCGATTTATAAAGCAGCAGGATCACATGTTCGTGGTAAACACACCACCAGTGATGAAATATACGTTTGACCTGCACTGGTAGGAATATTGGCATATCATATTGATATAGTTCCTCAATATTAATCCTGATTTACTGTTCAAAAAATAATATTGGTTCAACAGGATTTCCTGTGTAGTCAAAATAGAAGAAAATGTTGTATGAATATGCTGTGTGACATCATTTCTCGTCTCTTCTCTTAACAGATGCTGTTATAGAAGAATTTCCACAGACGAGAGCCTCGGACGTGCGAGCAGCCATCAGAAGGAAATGCAACAATGAGCAGTTCAACAAAAGGAAATGAACATGTTTCAATTTCAATTTAGAGAGCGAGAGTCTGAAGCGGTGCAATTTTTGGATGGTTCTGTGTTTTATTCTGAAACATTCTGTTTTGTTTGTACCATGTAAACTTAAAATTGTTTTGCTCTCTGTTCAATATATTTTCTTTTATTTCTCAAAAATGCACTATATTGCAATTGTTTCAAAGTGTGTTTTAAATTGTTGTTATAAATATATTATATATATATTTTAATAAAATATATTTGAAATTCAATAAAGTGTTTTTGATTACTATCTGGGAAGTTCATTCAGCATTTAGGATACTGGTAATACATTTGTAATATTGTAATGTATAATAGTATGTAGTGTACAAAGTAATATAGCATAGTAATAAGAAAGTGTGCTTTCTTAGTAATTGGAATAAGCCAAAAGTATAACTTTTGGTATACTATTACCACAATATCAATATATTAATATTGTATTTGCAAAACACTCATAATATATTTCAAATATACTTAAAACACACAAAAAGTATAATTTAAGTTAGCTATCAGCATGTATATTAGTACATACACAGTCATATACTTAAATTGTACTAAGTATACATTAAGTTGTTCCAATTTAGCACACAAAAATATACTAAATACACTTCAAATTGTGCATAACTACTATTTAATCACAACTAAAATATATTAAGTACAAAATAAGTTGTTCCAAAATAGCACTCTTTAAGTATACTTATGATTAGTAGGGCTTCAAGTATACTCAAGTATGCTAAAATTAAATATACTTAGCATATTTATTTTTCACCTGGGTGAAAACACATGTACATACCAAAATAGATACACACACACATTAAACTACATCCAACAGCTGTACACACACATGAGAGTGTGCATAATATCTCATCACACACACACACACACACACACACACACACACACACACACACACACACACACACAACACTGTGAGCTATCCCATGTCTTGGGGAGGATTTAATTAAAAGGTGTCGGATTTAATGAGGCTGAAGTCACTGCTATCAGTCAACATGCAATCGCACACACACACACACACAAACAAACAAACAAACATGTAGACAAATAAAGCAAATATACATACAAATAGTGCATAAGAATAGAAATATGTACACACAGTCACATAAAAACACTCTTGACAACAGCTTCCACACACAGCAGAGTGTACTTTACTAAGGACACACTTAATGACATTCTGTTTAGACACACACACACACACACACACACACACATCCTCTGTCCTGACCCAATGAACAGACAGGGAACAGACTACATGCTGTGTGTGTGTGTGTGTGTGTGTGTGTGTGTGTGCGTGTGTGTGTGTGTGTGTGTGTGTGTGTGTGTGAGGACATACTTAATGACACAAATGTCCTGTCCTGACACTGACCCCCCCCCCCCCCCCACACACACACACACACTTCCTCCAGACTAAAAGTGGACACACACACATCAAGGTGATGAGTCATGCAGAGGAATCAGGTTAATAAGACTGGTGTTTACGTCACCACTGTCCTCTCACAAGGTTAGTTTTGGGACTTTTTGTTTTGATTTTTCACGTGTTTTCATATTGATACTGAAGACACTGAAGCCTTCGTTCCACCAGCTGCTGTAACTCGGTTTCATTATAGAAGGTTTTCTTACAGAGGGTTTCTTATAGAGAGTTTTCTTATAGAGGGTTTCTTATAGAGGGTTTCTTATAGAGGTTTTCTTATAGAGGGTTTCTTATAGAGAGTTTTCTTATAGAGGGTTTCTTATAGAGGGTTTTCTTATAGAGGGTTTTCTTATGGAGAGTTTTCTTATAGAGAGTTTCTTATAGAGAGTTTCTTATAGAGACTTTTCTTATAGAGTTTCTTATAGAGAGTTTTCTTATAGAGACTTTTCTTATAGAGTTTCTTGTAGAGAGTTTCTTATAGAGAGTTTTCTTATAGAGAGTTTCCTATAGAGAGTTTTCTTATGGAGGGTTTCTTATAGAGGGTTTCTTATAGAGAGTTTTCTTGTAGAGGGTTTCCTGTAGAGAGTTTCTTATAGAGGGTTTCTTATAGAGGGTTTCTTATAGAGAGTTTTCTTATAGAGGGTTTCTTATAGAGGGTTTCTTATAGAGTTTTCTTATAGAGGGTTTCTTATAGAGGGTTTCTTAAAGAGAGTTTTCTTATAGAGGGTTTCTTATAGAGTTCCTTGTAGAGAGTTTTCTTATAGAATTTTCTTATGGAGAGTTTTCTTATAGAGGGTTTCTTATAGAGGTTTTCTTATAGAGGGTTTCTTATCGAGAGTTTTCTTATAGAGGGTTTCTTATAGAGGGTTTTCTTATGGAGTTTTCTTATAGAGAGTTTCTTATAGAGAGTTTCTTATAGAGAGTTTTCTTATGGAGTTTTCTTATAGAGAGTTTCTTGTAGAGAGTTTCTTATAGAGAGTTTCTTATAGAGAGTTTCTTATAGAGAGTTTTCTTATGGAGTTTTCTTATAGAGAGTTTCTTGTAGAGAGTTTCCTAGAGAGTTTTCTTATGGAGGGTTTCTTATAGAGGGTTTCTTATAGAGAGTTTTCTTATAGAGGGTTTCTTATAGAGTGTTTCTTATAGAGAGTTTTCTTATAGAGGGTTTCTTATAGAGGGTTTCTTATAGAGAGTTTTCTTATAGAGGGTTTCTTATAGAGAGTTTCTTGTAGAGTTTTCTTATAGAGAGTTTTCTTATGGAGAGTTTTCTTATAGAGGTTTTCTTATAGAGGTTTCTTATAGAGAGTTTTCTTATAGATGGTTTCTTATGGAGAGTTTTCTTATAGAGGGTTTCTTATGGAGAGTTTTCTTATAGAGGTTTTCTTATAGAGGTTTCTTATAGAGAGTTTTCTTATAGATGGTTTCTTATAGAGGTTTTCTTATAGAGGGTTTCTTATTGAGGGTTTCTTATAGAGTTTTCTTATAGAGGGTTTCTTATGGAGAGTTTTTTATGGAGGGTTTCTTATAGAGGTTTTCTTATGGAGAGTTTTCTTATAGAGAGTTTCTTATAGAGTTTTCTTATAGAGAGTTTTCTTATAGAGGGTTTCTTATAGAGGGTTTCTTATAGAGAGTTTTCTTATAGCGGGTTTCTTATAGATAGTTTTCTTATAGAGGGTTTCTTATAGAGGGTTTCTTATAGAGAGTTTTCTTATAGAGGGTTTCTTATAGAGGGTTTCTTATAGTTTCTTATAGAGGGTTTCTTATAGAGAGTTTTCTTATAGAGAATTTTCTTATAGAGGGTTTCTTGTAGAGAGTTTTCTTCTGGAGAGTTTTCTTATAGAGGGTTTTCTTATAGAGGGTTTCTTATAGAGAGTTAGTGTTGACCTGTCAATCACAGTAGCCCCGCCCTAAAGCATCCCCTGCTTTACGGTCTGTTTGACTCTAAATGGACCATCATGCACTAAATGAACATCATGCTGTATTGAAGAAGACTTGAAACTAGAGATTGAGACCATAAACTCATGTTTACAATGTTTACTGAGGTAATAAATCAAGAGAGAAGTAGAGTCATGTTCTCATAGACTTCTATACAACCAGAGGAGTCGCCCCCTGATGGACACTAGAGAGAATGCAGCTTTAACACATGAAGATTTGACTTCACTTTAAAGAACCGGAAGTTGTCTCCTGGTATGAGCTCATGATGAGCACCAACAGTAGTGGGGGAGGAACTCTTGTTATTAACTGGTTTTCTCTCCCCCCGGTGGTAAACTTTGTACTATTCATCACACCGTGGATCCAACATCAGAGAACCAGTCTGACAGCAGACCATCACGAGTAGAGGGAGAATCAAACACACGAACCTGTGTGAAAAAAGCCCGACACACTTAGAAAAGGGCAGCCGATTTGACCCAAACATGCACATATACTGTAGGTATATATATATATATATATACCTACAGTATAGTGTAAACACAGCATATGTGCACACGCATCTGACCGTCCATTCAACTCATGTCCAAATATTGATTTGAGACTCACCCCATCCATCTCTGAGGCTCAAGTTACTAACTTCAAACAATCAAATTTAAATAAGATCCTCTGCTCTTCATCTCCACACTGAAGAGAGTTTGACAGCTGAACTTTATCTCTGAGAGTCTTCATCAGCAGAATATTGAGGGTTCTGGATAAATACTGGATAATTGATGAGCTGCTGTATCACGTTGCTACATAATTAATAAGTGTAACCCACTGCTAATGAAAGTCTAATTTCTGCTATGACTGACTATACAGTGTTTTTGTTAAATATAGTACATAGGTCTGAGCCCTTGAAGTCCAGCAGAGAACCCAGGTCATTGTTCTGGTCTCTGCTGGTGCTTTAGTGGGATCCCTGCATGTCTTTCGTCCAGTCTGTGGTGCATTCACTGGCTGTGGGAATATCTCACATCCAAAAGTTGACTTTTTAAATGCAAGATGTATTCCCCTATTATCTTTGTGTGCTAATTGTTGGACTTTCTCTCTGAGACACACACAAACATGAGGACCATACAGAATCAATGTAGGCCTTAATCTCACCACATGTTTGTTGTTATGAATAAGAACTATTTCCAACAGCATTGCTGCTCTCATATAATTCATTCTCGCATACTATTATTCAGACATCTCTTTTATTTGCTCTGGCTAAATGAGAGTGGACTTCTAATAAATGTATCTGTCTGAAGGTCCGGCAGATATACGACATCCTCGTGTCTTCTAGTCCTCGTGTCTTCTAGTCCTCGTGTCTTCTAGTCCTTGTGTCTTCTAGTCCTCGTGTCCTCCTGTTTACATCTGAATTAGGTTTTTTAAATGAATCCTAAAAATCCACGATAACCTCCTGGAGCAACGCTGACCAGGTATCTGCAAATATAACCCTAGTTTAAAGAAGAATTACTCCACTCAATCGCATAATTGATATTAAAATTGCAACGTGGTCCCACTTTTTCTTTTGAAGCTCTTCTCCTCCGTTATTACGGAGCAGAACACATCGTGATAAAAGCTCCCTGAACAATAAACTCAATTGAATTTCGGCTTCGCTTTTTTGCTCTGAAATACACAAATACACAAACTATTTCATGCACCTGCTTACTGACAAACACACACACACACAGAAACGGAATAACGGTTGGAGGGCAGAAAATGATTACTCAGAGCTTCTTTCTCTCTCTCCGCTCTTCATCTGCCTTTCTTTGCTTTTTTTTCAGGGTTAATCTCAGAGAAGCGACGGTCGCAGTGATATTGCTCCTCTTTGGTTAAACGGAGGAATCTGATAAAAATGCTATTTATTTCTCATCTCTGGCGCTTTGGTGTTGGCTCTCACAGAGACACACACACACACACACCAACAAACACACAAAACAACAAAAACATATGCTGTACATGAACACACACAGCGCTGGACATCAACACAAGACTGAATGCTGTGTTCCACACACACACACACACACACACACACACACAGAATTAGACATGTCAAACTGAAGACACTCAACACAGTCAAGTTAATAGGATGCATTTACATCTATGCACATGTGACCTTTAAGACATTTAAATATCAAATATAATATTTGTTGTATTACTGTATATGTTGAATTCTCATGTGCTTCATCTCGGGGACAGACTTTAGTTCTTCTGAGTGATTTAGGAAACCAGTAGAACTCTCTCAGGCTCAGTCTGACAGGGCTGGAAACGTCAATCCGTTTACGGAGCCATCGAACTAGTGACACACACAGTCATCATCATCATCATCATCATCATCATCAGCGGTCACTCCACTGCCCTCTCTGTTGAGTTGTCTATTTGTGGTACAGATGGTGGTCTGTGATCCACATGCTTTGGTGCAGTGAGTTCAGGAGAACCTGGTTCTGGTTTCTGGTGGTTGAGTTGTTGTTTCTTTCTTCTTGTTGCAGCTTCTTCTCAGCTGAGTCCCATTTCATGACATGGAGCTCCGTCTTGATGTTGTCATTGAAACATTATTTTGCCTGCTGGGGCCTCGCTGACCTTCCTTCGGTTCGGAGTGTTGGATCTGTGTGTTGGACTAGCGGACGACACGGCCGGTCCATCGGAGTTGGTGCTGCATTATTGTGGTGTAGATGCTGGAGATGTTCCTGATCCTGACAAACCTTTGTCAGGATCTTCAGGGGTGTTGTTCCGGGGCTCTTAGGTGATCCATGATCTGGCTCTGTGGGTCACTTTTCCTGAGTCTGAGCTCCATTGGCACAACTCAGATGATGGTTACCTCAGAGTGGATGGAAGCTTTTGAGGAAAGAAGGGGAAGTAGTCAACATTTTCTAGACTGGTGTTGTGCACTTTGATGGTGGGCTGAGTGGAGGTTGATAGAGGACCTGGGTCTTCTTGATGTTTTTCTGGTCCAGGGCTCTGTAAACCCTTGGAGGTCCTCTACAGAGTGGGCTGCCATGGCGATGTCGTCCAAGTACTGAAGCTTCGAGATGGAGATGCTGCTGACTTTGCTGTTGGCCTTGAACCTGATCATGTTGTAGAGTCCGAACCTGATCATGTATAGTCTGAACCTGATCATGTAGAGTCTGAACCTGATCATGTAGTAGAGTCTGAACCTGATCATGTATAGTCTGAACCTGATCATGTAGAGTCTGAACCTGATCATGTATAGTCTGAACCTGATCATGTAGAGTCTGAACCTGATCATGTTGTAGAGTCTGAACCTGATCATGTAGTCTGAACCTGATCATGTAGAGTCTGAACCTGATCATGTTGTAGAGTCTGAACCTGATCATGTTGTAGAGTCTGAACCTGTTCATGTAGAGTCTGAACCTGATCATGTAGAGTCTGAACCTGATCATGTAGAGTCTGAACCTGTTCATGTAGAGTCTGAACCTGATCATGTAGTAGAGTCTGAACCTGATCATGTATAGTCTGAACCTGATCATGTTGTAGAGTCTGAACCTGATCATGTAGTAGAGTCTGAACCTGATCATGTAGAGTCTGAACCTGATAATGTTGGAGAGTCTGAACCTGATCATGTATAGTCTGAACCTGATCATGTATAGTCTGAACCTGTTCATGTAGAGTCTGAACCTGATAATGTAGAGTCTGAACCTGATCATGTTGTAGAGTCTGAACCTGATCATGTAGAGTCTGAACCTGTTCATGTTGTAGAGTCTGGACCTGATCATGTAGAGTCTGAACCTGTTAATGTTGTAGAGTCTGAACCTGATAATGTAGAGTCTGAACCTGATCATGTAGAGTCTGAACCTGATCATGTAGTAGAGTCTGAACCTGATCATGTAGAGTCTGAACCTCATTATGTAGAGTCTGAACCTGGTCATGTTGTAGAGTCTGAACCTGATCGTGTAGAGTCTGAACCTGATCATGTATAGTCTGAACCTGATCATGTTGTAGAGTCTGAACCTGATCATGTAGAGTCTGAACCTGTTCATGTAGAGTCTGAACCTGATCATCTTGTAGAGTCTGAACCTGATCATGTAGTAGAGTCTGAACCTGATCATGTAGAGTCTGAACCTGATCATGTTGGAGAGTCTGAACCTGATCATGTATAGTCTGAACCTGATCATGTATAGTCTGAACCTGTTCATGTAGAGTCTGAACCTGATAATGTAGAGTCTGAACCTGATCATGTTGTAGAGTCTGAACCTGATCATGTTGTAGAGTCTGAACCTGATCATGTAGTCTGAACCTGATCATGTAGTAGAGTCTGAACCTGATCATGTAGAGTCTGAACCTGATCATGTTGTAGAGTCTGAACCTGATCATGTAGTCTGAACCTGATCATGTAGAGTCTGAACCTGATCATGTTGTAGAGTCTGAACCTGATCATGTTGTAGAGTCTGAACCTGATCATGTAGTCTGAACCTGATCATGTAGAGTCTGAACCTGATCATGTTGTAGAGTCTGAACCTGATCATGTTGTAGAGTCTGAACCTGTTCATGTAGAGTCTGAACCTGATCATGTAGAGTCTGAACCTGATCATGTAGAGTCTGAACCTGTTCATGTAGAGTCTGAACCTGATCATGTAGTAGAGTCTGAACCTGATCATGTATAGTCTGAACCTGATCATGTTGTAGAGTCTGAACCTGATCATGTAGTAGAGTCTGAACCTGATCATGTATAGTCTGAACCTGATCATGTTGGAGAGTCTGAACCTGATCATGTATAGTCTGAACCTGATCATGTATAGTCTGAACCTGTTCATGTAGAGTCTGAAGCTGATAATGTAGAGTCTGAACCTGATCATGTTGTAGAGTCTGAACCTGATCATGTAGAGTCTGAACCTGTTCATGTTGTAGAGTCTGAACCTGATCATGTAGAGTCTGAACCTGTTAATGTTGTAGAGTCTGAACCTGATAATGTAGAGTCTGAACCTGATCATGTAGAGTCTGAACCTGATCATGTAGTAGAGTCTGAACCTGATCATGTATAGTCTGAACCTGATCATGTTGTAGAGTCTGAACCTGATCATGTAGTAGAGTCTGAACCTGATCATGTAGAGTCTGAACCTCATTATGTAGAGTCTGAACCTGGTCATGTTGTAGAGTCTGAACCTGATCGTGTAGAGTCTGAACCTGATCATGTATAGTCTGAACCTGATCATGTTGTAGAGTCTGAACCTGATCATGTAGAGTCTGAACCTGTTCATGTAGAGTCTGAACCTGATCATCTTGTAGAGTCTGAACCTGATCATGTAGTAGAGTCTGAACCTGATCATGTAGAGTCTGAACCTGATCATGTTGGAGAGTCTGAACCTGATCATGTATAGTCTGAACCTGATCATGTATAGTCTGAACCTGTTCATGTAGAGTCTGAACCTGATAATGTAGAGTCTGAACCTGATCATGTTGTAGAGTCTGAACCTGATCATGTTGTAGAGTCTGAACCTGATCATGTAGTCTGAACCTGATCATGTAGTAGAGTCTGAACCTGATCATGTAGAGTCTGAACCTGATCATGTTGTAGAGTCTGAACCTGATCATGTAGTCTGAACCTGATCATGTAGAGTCTGAACCTGATCATGTTGTAGAGTCTGAACCTGATCATGTTGTAGAGTCTGAACCTGATCATGTAGTCTGAACCTGATCATGTAGAGTCTGAACCTGATCATGTTGTAGAGTCTGAACCTGATCATGTTGTAGAGTCTGAACCTGTTCATGTAGAGTCTGAACCTGATCATGTAGAGTCTGAACCTGATCATGTAGAGTCTGAACCTGTTCATGTAGAGTCTGAACCTGATCATGTAGTAGAGTCTGAACCTGATCATGTATAGTCTGAACCTGATCATGTTGTAGAGTCTGAACCTGATCATGTAGTAGAGTCTGAACCTGATCATGTATAGTCTGAACCTGATCATGTTGGAGAGTCTGAACCTGATCATGTATAGTCTGAACCTGATCATGTATAGTCTGAACCTGTTCATGTAGAGTCTGAAGCTGATAATGTAGAGTCTGAACCTGATCATGTTGTAGAGTCTGAACCTGATCATGTAGAGTCTGAACCTGATCATGTAGTAGAGTCTGAACCTGATCATGTATAGTCTGAACCTGATCATGTTGTAGAGTCTGAACCTGATCATGTAGTAGAGTCTGAACCTGATCATGTAGAGTCTGAACCTCATTATGTAGAGTCTGAACCTGGTCATGTTGTAGAGTCTGAACCTGATCGTGTAGAGTCTGAACCTGATCATGTATAGTCTGAACCTGATCATGTTGTAGAGTCTGAACCTGATCATGTAGAGTCTGAACCTGTTCATGTAGAGTCTGAACCTGATCATCTTGTAGAGTCTGAACCTGATCATGTAGTAGAGTCTGAACCTGATCATGTAGAGTCTGAACCTGATCATGTTGGAGAGTCTGAACCTGATCATGTATAGTCTGAACCTGATCATGTATAGTCTGAACCTGTTCATGTAGAGTCTGAACCTGATCATGTTGTAGAGTCTGAACCTGATCATGTTGTAGAGTCTGAACCTGATCATGTTGTAGAGTCTGAACCTGATCATGTAGTCTGAACCTGATCATGTAGAGTCTGAACCTGATCATGTTGTAGAGTCTGAACCTGATCATGTTGTAGAGTCTGAACCTGATCATGTAGTCTGAACCTGATCATGTAGAGTCTGAACCTGATCATGTTGTAGAGTCTGAACCTGATCATGTTGTAGAGTCTGAACCTGTTCATGTAGAGTCTGAACCTGATCATGTAGAGTCTGAACCTGATCATGTAGAGTCTGAACCTGTTCATGTAGAGTCTGAACCTGATCATGTAGTAGAGTCTGAACCTGTTCATGTAGAGTCTGAACCTGATAATGTAGAGTCTGAACCTGATCATGTTGTAGAGTCTGAACCTGATCATGTTGTAGAGTCTGAACCTGATCATGTAGTCTGAACCTGATCGTGTAGTAGAGTCTGAACCTGATCATGTAGAGTCTGAACCTGATCATGTTGTAGAGTCTGAACCTGATCATGTAGTCTGAACCTGATCATGTAGAGTCTGAACCTGATCATGTTGTAGAGTCTGAACCTGATCATGTTGTAGAGTCTGAACCTGATCATGTAGTCTGAACCTGATCATGTAGAGTCTGAACCTGATCATGTTGTAGAGTCTGAACCTGATCATGTTGTAGAGTCTGAACCTGTTCATGTAGAGTCTGAACCTGATCATGTAGAGTCTGAACCTGATCATGTAGAGTCTGAACCTGTTCATGTAGAGTCTGAACCTGATCATGTAGTAGAGTCTGAACCTGATCATGTATAGTCTGAACCTGATCATGTTGTAGAGTCTGAACCTGATCATGTAGTAGAGTCTGAACCTGATCATGTATAGTCTGAACCTGATCATGTTGGAGAGTCTGAACCTGATCATGTATAGTCTGAACCTGATCATGTATAGTCTGAACCTGTTCATGTAGAGTCTGAAGCTGATAATGTAGAGTCTGAACCTGATCATGTTGTAGAGTCTGAACCTGATCATGTAGAGTCTGAACCTGTTCATGTTGTAGAGTCTGAACCTGATCATGTAGAGTCTGAACCTGTTAATGTTGTAGAGTCTGAACCTGATAATGTAGAGTCTGAACCTGATCATGTAGAGTCTGAACCTGATCATGTAGTAGAGTCTGAACCTGATCATGTATAGTCTGAACCTGATCATGTTGTAGAGTCTGAACCTGATCATGTAGTAGAGTCTGAACCTGATCATGTAGAGTCTGAACCTCATTATGTAGAGTCTGAACCTGGTCATGTTGTAGAGTCTGAACCTGATCGTGTAGAGTCTGAACCTGATCATGTATAGTCTGAACCTGATCATGTTGTAGAGTCTGAACCTGATCATGTAGAGTCTGAACCTGTTCATGTAGAGTCTGAACCTGATCATCTTGTAGAGTCTGAACCTGATCATGTAGTAGAGTCTGAACCTGATCATGTAGAGTCTGAACCTGATCATGTTGGAGAGTCTGAACCTGATCATGTATAGTCTGAACCTGATCATGTATAGTCTGAACCTGTTCATGTAGAGTCTGAACCTGATAATGTAGAGTCTGAACCTGATCATGTTGTAGAGTCTGAACCTGATCATGTTGTAGAGTCTGAACCTGATCATGTAGTCTGAACCTGATCATGTAGTAGAGTCTGAACCTGATCATGTAGAGTCTGAACCTGATCATGTTGTAGAGTCTGAACCTGATCATGTAGTCTGAACCTGATCATGTAGAGTCTGAACCTGATCATGTTGTAGAGTCTGAACCTGATCATGTTGTAGAGTCTGAACCTGATCATGTAGTCTGAACCTGATCATGTAGAGTCTGAACCTGATCATGTTGTAGAGTCTGAACCTGATCATGTTGTAGAGTCTGAACCTGTTCATGTAGAGTCTGAACCTGATCATGTAGAGTCTGAACCTGATCATGTAGAGTCTGAACCTGTTCATGTAGAGTCTGAACCTGATCATGTAGTAGAGTCTGAACCTGATCATGTATAGTCTGAACCTGATCATGTTGTAGAGTCTGAACCTGATCATGTAGTAGAGTCTGAACCTGATCATGTATAGTCTGAACCTGATCATGTTGGAGAGTCTGAACCTGATCATGTATAGTCTGAACCTGATCATGTATAGTCTGAACCTGTTCATGTAGAGTCTGAAGCTGATAATGTAGAGTCTGAACCTGATCATGTTGTAGAGTCTGAACCTGATCATGTAGAGTCTGAACCTGTTCATGTTGTAGAGTCTGAACCTGATCATGTAGAGTCTGAACCTGTTAATGTTGTAGAGTCTGAACCTGATAATGTAGAGTCTGAACCTGATCATGTAGAGTCTGAACCTGATCATGTAGTAGAGTCTGAACCTGATCATGTATAGTCTGAACCTGATCATGTTGTAGAGTCTGAACCTGATCATGTAGTAGAGTCTGAACCTGATCATGTAGAGTCTGAACCTCATTATGTAGAGTCTGAACCTGGTCATGTTGTAGAGTCTGAACCTGATCGTGTAGAGTCTGAACCTGATCATGTATAGTCTGAACCTGATCATGTTGTAGAGTCTGAACCTGATCATGTAGAGTCTGAACCTGTTCATGTAGAGTCTGAACCTGATCATCTTGTAGAGTCTGAACCTGATCATGTAGTAGAGTCTGAACCTGATCATGTAGAGTCTGAACCTGATCATGTTGGAGAGTCTGAACCTGATCATGTATAGTCTGAACCTGATCATGTATAGTCTGAACCTGTTCATGTAGAGTCTGAACCTGATCATGTTGTAGAGTCTGAACCTGATCATGTTGTAGAGTCTGAACCTGATCATGTTGTAGAGTCTGAACCTGATCATGTAGTCTGAACCTGATCATGTAGAGTCTGAACCTGATCATGTTGTAGAGTCTGAACCTGATCATGTTGTAGAGTCTGAACCTGATCATGTAGTCTGAACCTGATCATGTAGAGTCTGAACCTGATCATGTTGTAGAGTCTGAACCTGATCATGTTGTAGAGTCTGAACCTGTTCATGTAGAGTCTGAACCTGATCATGTAGAGTCTGAACCTGATCATGTAGAGTCTGAACCTGTTCATGTAGAGTCTGAACCTGATCATGTAGTAGAGTCTGAACCTGATCATGTATAGTCTGAACCTGATCATGTTGTAGAGTCTGAACCTGATCATGTAGTAGAGTCTGAACCTGATCATGTAGAGTCTGAACCTGATCATGTTGGAGAGTCTGAACCTGATCATGTATAGTCTGAACCTGATCATGTATAGTCTGAACCTGTTCATGTAGAGTCTGAAGCTGATAATGTAGAGTCTGAACCTGATCATGTTGTAGAGTCTGAACCTGATCATGTAGAGTCTGAACCTGTTCATGTTGTAGAGTCTGAACCTGATCATGTAGAGTCTGAACCTGTTAATGTTGTAGAGTCTGAACCTGATAATGTAGAGTCTGAACCTGATCATGTAGAGTCTGAACCTGATCATGTAGTAGAGTCTGAACCTGATCATGTATAGTCTGAACCTGATCATGTTGTAGAGTCTGAACCTGATCATGTAGTAGAGTCTGAACCTGATCATGTAGAGTCTGAACCTCATTATGTAGAGTCTGAACCTGGTCATGTTGTAGAGTCTGAACCTGATCGTGTAGAGTCTGAACCTGATCATGTATAGTCTGAACCTGATCATGTTGTAGAGTCTGAACCTGATCATGTAGAGTCTGAACCTGTTCATGTAGAGTCTGAACCTGATCATCTTGTAGAGTCTGAACCTGATCATGTAGTAGAGTCTGAACCTGATCATGTAGAGTCTGAACCTGATCATGTTGGAGAGTCTGAACCTGATCATGTATAGTCTGAACCTGATCATGTATAGTCTGAACCTGTTCATGTAGAGTCTGAACCTGATCATGTAGAGTCTGAACCTGTTCATGTTGTTGAGTCTGAACCTGATAATGTAGAGTCTGAACCTGATCATGTAGAGTCTGAACCTGATCAGGTAGTAGAGTCTGAACCTGATCATGTATAGTCTGAACCTGATCATGTTGTAGAGTCTGAACCTGATCATGTAGTAGAGTCTGAACCTGATCATGTAGAGTCTGAACCTCATTATGTAGAGTCTGAACCTGGTCATGTTGTAGAGTCTGAACCTGATCATGTAGAGTCTGAACCTGTTCATGTTGTAGAGTCTGAACCTGATCGTGTAGAGTCTGAACCTGATCGTGTAGAGTCTGAACCTGATCATGTATAGTCTGAACCTGATCATGTTGTAGAGTCTGAACCTGATCATGTAGAGTCTGAACCTGTTCATGTAGAATCTGAACCTGATCATCTTGTAGAGTCTGAACCTGATCATGTAGAGTCTGAACCTGTTCATGTAGAGTCTGAACCTGATCATGTAGTAGAGTCTGAACCTGATCATGTATAGTCTGAACCTGATCATGTTGTAGAGTCTGAACCTGATCATGTAGAGTCTGAACCTGATCATGTTGTAGAGTCTGAACCTGATCATGTTGTAGAGTCTGAACCTGATCATGTAGTCTGAACCTGATCATGTAGAGTCTGAACCTGATCATGTTGTAGAGTCTGAACCTGATCATGTTGTAGAGTCTGAACCTGTTCATGTAGAGTCTGAACCTGATCATGTAGAGTCTGAACCTGATCATGTAGAGTCTGAACCTGTTCATGTAGAGTCTGAACCTGATCATGTAGTAGAGTCTGAACCTGATCATGTATAGTCTGAACCTGATCATGTTGTAGAGTCTGAACCTGATCATGTAGTAGAGTCTGAACCTGATCATGTATAGTCTGAACCTGATCATGTTGGAGAGTCTGAACCTGATCATGTATAGTCTGAACCTGATCATGTATAGTCTGAACCTGTTCATGTAGAGTCTGAAGCTGATAATGTAGAGTCTGAACCTGATCATGTTGTAGAGTCTGAACCTGATCATGTAGAGTCTGAACCTGTTCATGTTGTAGAGTCTGAACCTGATCATGTAGAGTCTGAACCTGTTAATGTTGTAGAGTCTGAACCTGATAATGTAGAGTCTGAACCTGATCATGTAGAGTCTGAACCTGATCATGTAGTAGAGTCTGAACCTGATCATGTATAGTCTGAACCTGATCATGTTGTAGAGTCTGAACCTGATCATGTAGTAGAGTCTGAACCTGATCATGTAGAGTCTGAACCTCATTATGTAGAGTCTGAACCTGGTCATGTTGTAGAGTCTGAACCTGATCGTGTAGAGTCTGAACCTGATCATGTATAGTCTGAACCTGATCATGTTGTAGAGTCTGAACCTGATCATGTAGAGTCTGAACCTGTTCATGTAGAGTCTGAACCTGATCATCTTGTAGAGTCTGAACCTGATCATGTAGTAGAGTCTGAACCTGATCATGTAGAGTCTGAACCTGATCATGTTGGAGAGTCTGAACCTGATCATGTATAGTCTGAACCTGATCATGTATAGTCTGAACCTGTTCATGTAGAGTCTGAACCTGATAATGTAGAGTCTGAACCTGATCATGTTGTAGAGTCTGAACCTGATCATGTTGTAGAGTCTGAACCTGATCATGTAGTCTGAACCTGATCATGTAGTAGAGTCTGAACCTGATCATGTAGAGTCTGAACCTGATCATGTTGTAGAGTCTGAACCTGATCATGTAGTCTGAACCTGATCATGTAGAGTCTGAACCTGATCATGTTGTAGAGTCTGAACCTGATCATGTTGTAGAGTCTGAACCTGATCATGTAGTCTGAACCTGATCATGTAGAGTCTGAACCTGATCATGTTGTAGAGTCTGAACCTGATCATGTTGTAGAGTCTGAACCTGTTCATGTAGAGTCTGAACCTGATCATGTAGAGTCTGAACCTGATCATGTAGAGTCTGAACCTGTTCATGTAGAGTCTGAACCTGATCATGTAGTAGAGTCTGAACCTGATCATGTATAGTCTGAACCTGATCATGTTGTAGAGTCTGAACCTGATCATGTAGTAGAGTCTGAACCTGATCATGTATAGTCTGAACCTGATCATGTTGGAGAGTCTGAACCTGATCATGTATAGTCTGAACCTGATCATGTATAGTCTGAACCTGTTCATGTAGAGTCTGAAGCTGATAATGTAGAGTCTGAACCTGATCATGTTGTAGAGTCTGAACCTGATCATGTAGAGTCTGAACCTGTTCATGTTGTAGAGTCTGAACCTGATCATGTAGAGTCTGAACCTGTTAATGTTGTAGAGTCTGAACCTGATAATGTAGAGTCTGAACCTGATCATGTAGAGTCTGAACCTGATCATGTAGTAGAGTCTGAACCTGATCATGTATAGTCTGAACCTGATCATGTTGTAGAGTCTGAACCTGATCATGTAGTAGAGTCTGAACCTGATCATGTAGAGTCTGAACCTCATTATGTAGAGTCTGAACCTGGTCATGTTGTAGAGTCTGAACCTGATCGTGTAGAGTCTGAACCTGATCATGTATAGTCTGAACCTGATCATGTTGTAGAGTCTGAACCTGATCATGTAGAGTCTGAACCTGTTCATGTAGAGTCTGAACCTGATCATCTTGTAGAGTCTGAACCTGATCATGTAGTAGAGTCTGAACCTGATCATGTAGAGTCTGAACCTGATCATGTTGGAGAGTCTGAACCTGATCATGTATAGTCTGAACCTGATCATGTATAGTCTGAACCTGTTCATGTAGAGTCTGAACCTGATCATGTTGTAGAGTCTGAACCTGATCATGTTGTAGAGTCTGAACCTGATCATGTTGTAGAGTCTGAACCTGATCATGTAGTCTGAACCTGATCATGTAGAGTCTGAACCTGATCATGTTGTAGAGTCTGAACCTGATCATGTTGTAGAGTCTGAACCTGATCATGTAGTCTGAACCTGATCATGTAGAGTCTGAACCTGATCATGTTGTAGAGTCTGAACCTGATCATGTTGTAGAGTCTGAACCTGTTCATGTAGAGTCTGAACCTGATCATGTAGAGTCTGAACCTGATCATGTAGAGTCTGAACCTGTTCATGTAGAGTCTGAACCTGATCATGTAGTAGAGTCTGAACCTGATCATGTATAGTCTGAACCTGATCATGTTGTAGAGTCTGAACCTGATCATGTAGTAGAGTCTGAACCTGATCATGTAGAGTCTGAACCTGATCATGTTGGAGAGTCTGAACCTGATCATGTATAGTCTGAACCTGATCATGTATAGTCTGAACCTGTTCATGTAGAGTCTGAAGCTGATAATGTAGAGTCTGAACCTGATCATGTTGTAGAGTCTGAACCTGATCATGTAGAGTCTGAACCTGTTCATGTTGTAGAGTCTGAACCTGATCATGTAGAGTCTGAACCTGTTAATGTTGTAGAGTCTGAACCTGATAATGTAGAGTCTGAACCTGATCATGTAGAGTCTGAACCTGATCATGTAGTAGAGTCTGAACCTGATCATGTATAGTCTGAACCTGATCATGTTGTAGAGTCTGAACCTGATCATGTAGTAGAGTCTGAACCTGATCATGTAGAGTCTGAACCTCATTATGTAGAGTCTGAACCTGGTCATGTTGTAGAGTCTGAACCTGATCGTGTAGAGTCTGAACCTGATCATGTATAGTCTGAACCTGATCATGTTGTAGAGTCTGAACCTGATCATGTAGAGTCTGAACCTGTTCATGTAGAGTCTGAACCTGATCATCTTGTAGAGTCTGAACCTGATCATGTAGTAGAGTCTGAACCTGATCATGTAGAGTCTGAACCTGATCATGTTGGAGAGTCTGAACCTGATCATGTATAGTCTGAACCTGATCATGTATAGTCTGAACCTGTTCATGTAGAGTCTGAACCTGATCATGTAGAGTCTGAACCTGTTCATGTTGTTGAGTCTGAACCTGATAATGTAGAGTCTGAACCTGATCATGTAGAGTCTGAACCTGATCAGGTAGTAGAGTCTGAACCTGATCATGTATAGTCTGAACCTGATCATGTTGTAGAGTCTGAACCTGATCATGTAGTAGAGTCTGAACCTGATCATGTAGAGTCTGAACCTCATTATGTAGAGTCTGAACCTGGTCATGTTGTAGAGTCTGAACCTGATCATGTAGAGTCTGAACCTGTTCATGTTGTAGAGTCTGAACCTGATCGTGTAGAGTCTGAACCTGATCGTGTAGAGTCTGAACCTGATCATGTATAGTCTGAACCTGATCATGTTGTAGAGTCTGAACCTGATCATGTAGAGTCTGAACCTGTTCATGTAGAATCTGAACCTGATCATCTTGTAGAGTCTGAACCTGATCATGTAGAGTCTGAACCTGTTCATGTAGAGTCTGAACCTGATCATGTAGTAGAGTCTGAACCTGATCATGTATAGTCTGAACCTGATCATGTTGTAGAGTCTGAACCTGATCATGTAGAGTCTGAACCTGTTCATGTTGTAGAGTCTGAACCTGATAATGTAGAGTCTGAACCTGATCATGTATAGTCTGAACCTGATAATGTAGTCTGAACCTGATCATGTATAGTCTGAACCTGATCATGTAGTAGAGTCTGAACCTGATCATGTTGTAGAGTCTGAACCTGATCATGTATAGTCTGAACCTGATCATGTTGTAGTCTGAACCTGATCATGTAGTAGAGTCTGAACCTGATCATGTTGTAGAGTCTGAACCTGATCATGTAGAGTCTGAACCTGATCATGTAGTAGAGTCTGAACCTGATCATGTAGTAGAGTCTGAACCTGATCATGTTGTAGAGTCTGAACCTGATCATGTAGAGTCTGAACCTGATCATGTAGTAGAGTCTGAACCTGATCATGTAGTAGAGTCTGAACCTGATCATGTTGTAGAGTCTGAACCTGTTCATGTAGAGTCTGAACCTGTTCATGTAGAGTCTGAACCTGATCATGTAGTAGAGTCTGAACCTGTTCATATAGAGTCTGAACCTGATCATGTAGTAGAGTCTGAACCTGATCATGTTGTAGAGTCTGCCATAAGGTGTGTAGAGGATTGGGATTTGTAACTAAATTTGACACTAAATCAAAATATGGCACCAAAAGAGAATTTAAAATAGAAATAAAAACTATAACACGGAGTATTCAGGAGTATAAATGATTCATAAAGATCTGGTCGGAGTTCTGCTTCATGTTGGGACTCTGCTGTCAAGTCGTTAAGAAGTCCAGTGGCTTAGTGTCACCAGCAGTACAGACAGGGAGGTGGTCTAGACCTGCTCCCCTACAGAAACCACGTTAGACAGGAAGCTTCATCACGTCAATCACATAGTTCTCTGAGAGAGTTCATCTGTGGTTCATGAGGAAGATCAGAGTAAATACCTGCTCCTGATTCTGTGATGCTGCTTTATTTTAGAGAAAAGACTCAAATGCTCAGAGTTCTGCTCAGAACAGTGAAATATAGAAATAAAATGATAACAGCAAATGAATGCAGCGTAGAGACAGACGTTCATTCATGCTGACAACAGCAAACTTAGTATTAATTCTAAAATCAGTGATGAAAGTAGTACTCTGATGTTTTACTTCAGCTACAGTAGCAATACTACAGTATAAAAATACTCTGTTACAAGTAAAAGTATGAAAGTAGTAGCATCCCAATGAACTGAAAGAACCAAAAGTAAAAGTACTCATGATGCAGAATGGATAATAGATATTACTGGAATACATTTAGTCATGCATTAATATTAATACTTCTGCTGTAGGTGGAGCTCATTTGAATTCATTAACTGATGTGTGGCCTTTAATAATAAATCATATTTGTCTGGTTGATTTATATTTTGGATTCTTTATCTAAATCTGCAAAGAAACTGTCAAATAAATGTAGTGGAGTAAAAAAACACAATGATGGCTTTTAAAGATGAAGTGCAGTAGAAGTATAAAGTATCATTGAATATAAATACTCAAGTTAAGGACAAATACCTCAAAATGATATTTGAAGTATTTGTGTAAATGTACTTTGTTACCTTCTACAGTCCGTACTGTTTAACAATATTAGAATATTAAAAGCTTAAACTCATTGTGTGTGAAGTAAGAGAGGACTTTACTTCAAGTTTCTCAGCTCAGTAAAAAGAAAACCTTCTTCTGTCTGAAGGTCTGCAGAGACCCTCAACCAGCACCTAAGACCCTGAAGACACACCTTCCAGAATCCGGTTTAGTCCTGATTGTAGCTTACAAGTGGCTCTCCAGCCGCTAGCAACTCACACGATGTGAAAGAAACAACATGGAGGTCCATCTGACAAGCTACCATGCTAACACTGAGACCAGGGTGTGACATACAAAGGGGTCTCTGGGGGTGTAGATTTCAGAGGTCTCTAAAATTCTAAGTAAATTATTTGTCTCTTACAATAGTCACTCAAATGTCTTTTAAAAGCTCACTAATGTCCGGTTTTCATTATTCAAACTAGAGACATCTTCAACGTACTTTAGTGAAGACGGACTCACTTCACTGATCCGGTTTGTGTCTCTGGTTTGATTTAGTTCGTTAAATCGTCTCTCTCTCTCTCTATTTATATTGTCAATAAATGTTTTCTATGCTGAAATGTAGAAAAAGACGCAGCACATGAAGGACAGAGACAGAGACTTCTCATCAGGGTTAAAGTACCTGAGACACTGAGACATTCAACACCGTGGAGTCTGAGGCCATGTCCACATTACTCCATTTTTGTTTGGAAACACATATGTTTTGCTACGTTTACACTGAGCGCCCACACTACGCCGGAGTTTTGGAGCACCCTAAACGGAGGAGTTTGAAAACACCCCCGAGATTGGAGGTGTTTGAAAACTCCGGGGTTACGTTTGAGTGTGGACGGTCGGAAACTGATGTGTTTAGAAAAAATGACGCCCACACCCGTGTTCGCTACTGGATTGGTTCTTAGCAACCATGACGTCTCCTTCCCTGATTCGTCACACTCACTATCACGTGACCCGTACCCAGAAGAAAACAAACAGGCAGGGCTACGAGTGATTCATTTCAACATGGATAACGAATGGCAAGCCTTGCTTGCTTTGTTGTCTGTACTAGCAGCTGTAGTGGAGTTAAATTTGTCATTTTACAATGCTGCTACTGCCTACAGGCGGAGGAGGCGAGCTATTCTTCGAGCGATGAGCGACAATTCTCGAGTCCAGAGGCGTTATCAGCCGTACATGGAGCGCCGGTTTTGGGTGAGGCCAGGAAGAACGAGCGCCTGGTGGAATAATTTC
>NW_027466535.1:267500-287500 GCF_050575085.1 Anarhichas minor | reverse complement strand
CTTAGTGACAAATCGTGACATATCGTGACATCGTGTCATATCGTGACATCGCAACACCGTGATCTCGTGAGAAGACATATTTGAAATTAGCAGTAGCTATAAATGCTGTGATACATTTCATTGGAAAAGAGTTCAGCAATTCCCTGTATTTGTGTCTCCCACATTAACATGAAATCATCAGACACTGTGATAATCTGTGTGCTGTGTTCTACTACTACTACTACCACTACTACTACACCTACTACCACTACCTCTACTACTGCGACTACTACTACCCAGTGGTGGGCCGTCAGGGCCTGCAAGGCCTTCTCTGCTGGCCTAAACAGAATCACAAAGCTATATCTATTTTATAATTTAAAACATTTTCTTAAATACACTACATGTATTATAATTTATAAAAATATTTTTCCCATTATCTTATTTTGTCATTGCACAGCTACTGTCTTCCTCAGTTGCTCTGCTTCCAGTGCAGCTTGTTTTAAGTAGAGCTTTTATCCAATCAGATCTCACCTCTGTGTCTATTCCTTGACATGCCAGAGCCTGCTAGCTGGCCTACAAGTACGTCAGCATTAACGTGCGCAGTGATTGGTCAGTCAGCTAGCGTGACTGTTTTGACGCTGAAGCAGCTTGCAGAAATTAATATTAGTAGTAACAGTTCATGTTGAAAGATATGTAAGAAGTTATGACATTGACATGACATTTTTAGCATTTTGCTTGGTGTAGATTCTTTTTTTCTTTTACATATATATATATATATGTATATATTTATATATGAATATATAATGGATAATGGCACTGGGAGACAGCTAGAGAGACAGAGACAGGTAAGATAGACAGTTCCTCCTCCTCCTCCTCCTCCCATTGAGCTGGCTGCCAATTAGGTAATTTACTCTGTGGGAAAAGACTCAGAAGGAAGCGGATATCAAATTGCTTGTTCAGCTTAAAATCTTCTTTTCAATTGAATCATTCTTTTGGTCCCCCGGAGCATCGGAGGGGAGAAGTCTCCTACCTCCCCGTTATGACTTCTTCTGTGGTGCTACAGATCTTCATTAACAGAGAAGGACAAGGAAGCCCACTTTCTAATCCCCTCATTACGATTTCACTTTGAAAAAGACAACTTTCTATTTCAGTTTTCAATTAATTTTTTTTTCATGAATTACAGAGAATTAATTAAAAGGGCTTCTTATTAAAAAGGTGGACCTTGTTTCTCTTTAATTCCCCTGCCTTATCACGGTTTCAAGAGACTCAAAGCAGGTTTCATGGCAACCCAAAGGAATTCTACAAAAAGGGGAGCAGGAGGAAGAGGAGGAACCGTCTGATAACACGAGCAGAGCAGAGCTGGTGCTTCTTTAAATGCAGACAAATGGCCTCATCACATTTCTATAAAGACAACCACAGGAGAGACATGTGGAGCTGAATTACGATTCGTTTTAAAGAATCTCTGACAAGTTTCCAAAGAAACAAGATGAAAACGTTGACACAATCATAACGACACAATTATCATAGACACAATCATAAAGACACAATTATTAAAGACACAATCATAAAGACACAATTATTAAAGACACAATTATTAAAGACACAATCATATAGACACAATTATTAAAGACACAATCATAAAGACACAATCATTAAAGACACAATCATAGAGACACAATCATTAAAGACAGACATATGTCTCTGTCCCTTCCCGATCTTTATTCATCAATCAATTAACAGAGACATAACAACCAGGCGCAAAGCTTCTGTAAAGACACGCCCCCAACAGTGACGTCACAGCAGTTGTTTTCTATCAGCTATGGTGAAATCCCTCCTCTGACTAATTTATATATATATATTAATGTATATATATATAAATGTATATATATATATATACTGTATATATAGATCACTCCAATCATATCAGACCTCTTGCTGCGCATGCGTTAGCGTTCTGTGGCGTCGTGTCTGTTTCTCCGGTCTCATCACAAAGCCCTTCACAACCTCGCCCCTTCATACCTTTCTGACCTCCTGCATCGACACGCTCTCAACCGCGACCTCTGATCTGCCGACGCCAACCTCCTGGCGTATAAATTATATAAAAGAGCTATATAAATTAAATGTATTATTATTATTATTATTATTATATGTATCACCATGCGTGTCTTCTTCTTCTATGGTATAGTTAAATTTCGTCCTGCTGGAGAATCAAACAAACCACCAGCTGTACATCTCAATGCACTAAGCTCCTCATATTCATCTTTCACTAGAGAATGTATTTGCACATTATTATCTTTCAGATATTCTGTGAATTCTGTTCAAATTTTAATTTGATTTTGGATGGAACCTCTTCTTGTTAGTGGTCATGGTACCAGTATGAAGAGTGACTGATCAGTTCTTCACAACGTGATGAGCTCACGTGAAGTTTTGAGTTTGTCTTTATGCAGATCATGATGAACGAGTCAAAATAGCTTCAGAAATGAAGCTAAAGAATAAAACAGAAAGACAGCAGATACATTAAAGGGTGAATTGTGTCTTTCAAAACGGCAGCGCTTTCTTCTTCAGTTGATTCAATTCATCACACAGCAGCTGAAATAATGAGAGTGCGCTGTTACAAACAGCGTTCTTTCATCAATTAGTCGAGTCTCTGCTCGGCATCGTGACCTGCTGTGGCTTTCTGCTGAACTCTTCCTCGCTCTGTTTCTTCAGAGGAATCATTTGGAGAAACAGACAGAAGCATTTTGACCTCCATCAAAGATGCTGCTGCGTGTTTAGCTGCAGGACAAACGCTCCTCTGCACATTCTCTCAGTGCATCGTTAGTATCGGTGCATCAATAGAACTGCTTTGTTGTTTCTCATCAGATACATTCTACAAAGTGAATGTACTGAAACACATACGTCCACATGTGTTATACAAATCACATAAATACCAGCCGTTACTTACATGTATTAGAGTTAGGTTATGAGAATATGACTAATAATGAAATGTTTTAAACAATGACCTCCTCACTTTCATAATCATCATGTTTGAAAGGCACAGAAGTTCCCAATGAATGAGTGTGAACGGAAGAAGGAATATCTATTCCGCACATGGCGGCATGCAGGAGGACGGAGAGATGACTGATTGAGCAGCCGTCTCCGAAAAATGACGTTCCCCCAAAACTAAAATGCATTCTCAATTACGTTTGACCATACACGTATTTTCTCCCTGATTACGTTTGTGTTTGACGTATTACAAATACGTTTATAATCAACATATCTTTGCCGTACTCTAGTCTTTATTGCTTCTCTGTGGTCTGCCTCGCCTCTACCCCCGCCACACACGACTTGTTGCCCCGCGGCCTGTTACGAGGGCTGACGGACTTGACGACGGGGTGCCTCGCGGGGGGGGCGGCTGGAGACCTCACCCGGCACCAACGGGTGAGCGCCCGCCACTCGGAAACATAGAACCAAGTCCCGGATTCCACCCGGGGGACGTTCTGGAGGTATTGTGGCCGGGTGATGTGCCTCGTAGCTGGGGAGGAATGAGCCGAGAGTGGCGGGGTGTCGTGGAGGTATATTTTATTTATTTGTATCCATCTATCCCTAACCCTGTCCTAACCATAACTTCCACCGCACGTCCCCACCCAAACCCAACCCTTTAAGAGAGTCACGGTTACTCCCGGATTTTATCCGCGGGCCTTTGTGGAGGTATTGTAGCCGCGTAATGTTCCTCGTTGCTCGGCCTGGATGAGCGCGTTTCTGCCGGAGACCGGCGCCGTGTTAGTATTCTGTATCAGTTGCGGCTGGTGGAAAATGTTCTATAGGGCCATCCTATCAATTTCAGCAAACATCCCAGTATGATTTAATGCAAAAAAATCAAAGTATCAAACACGCATTACTACTTTGCAGTTAAATATTTAACATTTATTCCAACATGAAAAAAAGCAGTAAATAACACTTATATAATATAATATAACGTGTATTTATTGAGATGCCCCTATGGACCTTGTTATAGGAGGTAAAGATCAGGAGAAGTAAACATGAAGTGTAATTATGAATACTGATGTTAAATTAAGCTATGATGAGTTTTCACTGTTAATTTACCATCTCAATCACATGTTGATGCCTCCATGACCAAGTTAAGCAGATGAGACTGAGGACAACTATGTAGAAGAAAAGATGTTCACTTTGCCTAATATGTAGCTTGACAGTTCTCCATGTGTGTCCTGGTGTTCTCATGTTTCCTTACCTCCTCATCCCTCACTCCCTAACTGTCCGTGCTGGATCTGTCCCCGTTGTTTTAAAAAGCTAAATAAGTTATTAGCATGACGTCATGCAGCTAGCCAAACCTGTCTGGTGTTCAGTAGAGAAGCTTCATGTACTGCTTCCCTTTCCCGCTAGTCTGCTGTCTGATTGTGAGGTCAGGCTGATCTGATATCAGCTCTTTGGTCTGCAGAATCTCCGCCAAAGTTCTCCTCTCAAACGAGACCTGGAGGAGTAGTGCTCGCGCTCGCCTGTAGAGACTTCTCCTGACGAGAACGCGCAGCTAGGGGGGCAGAATCGATTCTGCCCCACGCTGAATCTATTTGAGGGTGCTGATTGGCTAAATTGTATGTCACTCATTTATATCTTGAATCAGCAATTGGCTAAACTGCTTCATAGACCCGCCTCTTTTGGGCCAAAACGATTTGGCCCCCCTAGCTGCGCGTTCTGAGACGTGTCGTGCACACAGGCGGAGAGCACGAGCAGGAAAAGCATATATTTTGCGCAGATATCATATTTTACACATATTACTGGGTACATTCCATAGTTCAAAAACACAAATATTGACAATTTGTATAATTTATGATTATTATAATTTTGTTTTTATTTGTGTGGCTCAAGGTGGGGCCATGCCCCATGGCCCTCTATTGAACAGCCGCCACTGATTCTGACCGCGTAATAGTGCGAAGGAGAGGCGGTGGAGAGGGGAGAAAAGGTTAAAGTGTTTAAATGTTGATTAGAAACAAATTTGTAATACGTCAAAGACAAACGTAATCAGGGAGAAAATACGTGTATGGTCACACGTAATTGAGAAGGCATTTTAGTTTTGGGGGAACGTCATTTTTAGGAGACAGGGTCACATCAGCAGCCAGCCAGCCAGCCTGAGTGTGTGTGTGTGTGTGTGTGTGAAATGTTAAAGGTTGTCAGTGTGTGACTGGAGACGCCTGTTAAGTATTAACACTAACTCGATTAGCACACATCTGATCTGATGTTTGAAAGTATAGATGTAGACCTAGTGTGTGTGTAGCGAAACCAGACGGCAACCTCCGGTTCTTCAAAGCTTCATGTGTTAAAGCTTCTCTCTAGTGTCCACCAGGGGGCGACTCCTCTGGTTGTATAGAAGTCTATGAGAAAATGACTCTACTTCTCTCTTGATTTATTACCTCAGTAATCATTGTAAACATGAGTTTATGGTCTCAATCTCTAGTTTCAAGTCTTCTTCAATACAGCATGATGTTCATTTAGTACATTATGGTCCATTTAGAGTCAAACAGACCATAAAGCAGGGGATGCTTTAGGGCGGGGCTTACAGTGATTGACAGGGCTCTACCAGAGACGTATACGGCGTCTCTACGTCACTCCTCCTCAGTCCAGATATGGTCACTTCCTGTTCACTGGTCGATAAAGAAACAAGAACTTGAGGCTTCAAAACATCTAAAAACCAATGAGAGGCATCACCATGACTACGTCCACTTCTTATCTACAGTCTGAATGAAACGGAGACTTCTTACAGTCGAGATGTTTGGGAGGAACCGTAACGCCTCATCACGATGTACTTATATAACTTCAGAGTTCTGGCTTACGTCGTGAACGTCTCACTTCCCTCCGCGTTGAATGAGGATGTGCAGAGAAGGAGGGTGTTAAGATTTAGATCAGAAGCTCCTGCTGAGATAAAACATCCTTTAATATTAATATGGTGGACAGACAAAGATAATAAAGATTCAAATGACAGACAGTGGAGACCTTTTTCTTTCTGCCTCTTATTAAGATTATTCTTTTATGTAAATATGTATATGTGTGTAAATACTATATAAATATGTATGTATGTATGCATATATATATATAGATATATTTATATATTCATTTTTTTATATTATTTTTATCATATGCCTTGCTTTATGAGGTCTTATGTCAGGAACTGCATGTGATTAATGTGTGTATGAATGTAAACTCTCACTATGACCGTCACACACATAACCAGACGTGTGTGTGTGAGAGTGTGAGAGTGTGTGTGTGCGTGCGTGTGAGTGAGTGAGTGAGTGTGTGTGAGAGTGTGTGTGTGTGTGAGAGTGTGCGTGTGAGTGAGTGAGTGTGAGAGTGTGTGTGTGTGTGTGAGTGTGTGTGAGAGCGTGCGTGTGTGTGTGTGTGTGTGTGTGTGAGAGAGAGTGTGTGTGTGTGTGTGAGTATGAGTGTGCGTGTGTGTGAGTGTGTGCGTGTGAGTGAGTGTGTGTGAGAGTGTGTGTGTGTGTGTGAGAGTGTGTGTGAGAGCGTGCGTGTGTGTGTGTGTGTGTGTGAGTGTGACAGTGTGTGTGAGTATGAGTGTGCGTGTGTGTGAGAGTGTGCGTTTGCGTGTGCGAGTGTGAGTGTATGAGTGTGCGTGTGCGAGTGTGAGAGTGTGTGTGTGTGAGTATGAGTGTGCGTGTGTGTGAGAGTGTGCGTGTGCGAGTGTGAGTGTATGAGTGTGCGTGTGCGTGTGGGAGTGTGAGAGTGTGTGTGTGTGTGTGTGTGAGTGTGTGAGAGTGTGTCTTAGTTGTCAAACGTCCTCTGGAATCCAAACAGCAGTGGGTGAGTGAGGTTCTGGTGACGTTTCTCAGACTCTTACTGGGAATAAAACTACACTGTGTTGGTTTCCTGAGCTGTGTTTTGTTTTTCTTTAGCAACATCTGTGTCTTTGTCTCTGCCAGGTCCAACCTTCTGTGAAGCAGCAGCAGAGCTTCTCTACAGCCAACAGGAAACATAATGTTCATGACTAATAATCCCAACATGCATCACGTGTTCTTTACATTTTCATATACGTGTTTTATGTATTTAGTGTTTGCGTGTATCTTCACGAGCATTGATTGTGTCCATGTGAATCTATGGGAATGTGTTCCTACACTCTGTATTCATCCCAGTGTTTTATGTGGTATGTGTAGTCAGTCATTCAGTGTGTTTTGGCTTTGGCTGTGGCTGGTACCCCCCCAGTACCCCCCAGCTCCGTCTCTCCTGCCAATAGCTAATTGATTTGGCTCCATCCTGCCTGCTCTACTTACTCAAGTAGTTAATTAACTCAACTTTTAATTCCTTTCCACACAGCGCCTGGCTGAAACAAAAGCTGACACCCGGCTGTGCGCGGCCACTCGCCCTGTTTCTGTCTAACTGAGCTCACGAAGTCGGGAGTCCAACAGCTCGTAAACTGGCCTGGAGAGGTCGTCACACACGGGCCAACATTTTCTCTGACTTCACTCTCCGACTCCTCATTTAGATAGTGCTCGTCAACTCTACCTTTTCCTCTCCTCCGCTTTGTAATGGCGCCTGTGTTAAATGTACATTCATTATGATTTTAATTGGCATATAACACAAAATTACCATACCACATCTGCATGAGGTTGATGAGGTTTTTGATTAATAGCAATTACTCTGCGATTACTTCAGCAGGTGCTGAGATGTCTGGCTTTGAAATGCCACTTTCCTGCCCGTACTCCTCTGGAACAAAAGCCCCTCTCACACCTACTCTACCGAGTAGCAGCCGAACAATAAAGGCTGGTGCAAAAAACAAGCAACTGCCAAGAGAACACGTCAGAAGTGAGGGCTAAAAAGCCTCACTATCAAGCCAAATAAAAGCAAAATGACAAAGCAGGATTGTTCCATTTCTAGTGCTGATATATCACCTCTCCACATGTCTGACTCCTTTATAATAAAACCATTGTCTTTGTAGCTCACAGGGTTCCAGAGGATGGAGGCAGATTGTGAACTGATGTAGAACTGAACTGAAGGTCTCACTAAACAACGATAGATTCACTTGATACAACGGTTCATATGATATCTCACCAAAAAGTTACTCACAATTTTTCGTGCATTTTTCTCAAAGACAGAATATAAGAAGTGGATGTAGTTGTCGTGACGTCGCTCATTGGTTTGTGGACTGATGTTTTGAAGCCTCGAGTTCGGGGATTTCGCCATCACAGTTTTAGATTCCAGCTATTACCATGTTGTTGTTTTATTGCAACCAGTAAACAGGAAGTGACCATATCTAGAGTGAGGAGGAGGAGTGACTTAGACACGCCGTATACGTCTCTGGTAGAGACCTGTCAATCACAAAGTAGCCCCGGCCTAAAGCATACCCTGCTTTATGGTCTATTTGAATCAAAATTGACAACCGTCCATACAGAGCTTTAATATCAAGAACACCATCCATACAGAGCTTTAATATCAAGAACACCATCCATACAGAGCTTTAGTATCAAGAACACCATCCATACAGAGCTTTAATATCAAGAACACCATCCATACAGAGCTTTAGTATCAAGAACACCATCCATACAGAGCTTTAGTATCAAGAACACCACCCATACAGAGCTTTAATATCAAGAACACCATCCATACAGAGCTTTAGTATCAAGAACACCACCCATACAGAGCTTTAATATGAAGAACACCATCCATACAGAGCTTTAATATGAAGAACACCATCCGTACAGAGCTTTAGCATCAAGAACACCATCCATACAGAGCTTTAATATCAAGAACACCATCCGTACAGAGCTTTAGCATCAAGAACACCATCCATACAGAGCTCTAACACCAACATCATGAGCATCTCTCAGTATGTATTTGGCTTCTGGAGGGATACTCAACTACTTGACTCACCTAGAATAGACTAAGTATATTGTTCTAGCTTTTACAAGTTTTTATTAGCTGTACTTATCCTGGTTCAGTGTAAGTACTTTTTGCAGTCTGTTTGTGTAAGGTAGGTGTGATTTAGGCCCTGTCCACATTACTCCGTTTTTACTCCGTATTTGCTACGTTTACACTGAGCGGCCACACTACGCCGGAGTTTTGGAGCACCCTAAACGGAGGAATCTGAAAACTCCGCCGAGGTTGGAGGTGTTTGAGAACTCCGGGGTTGCGTTTGCGTGTGGACGGTCGTATACGGATGTGCTTAGAAAAAATTACGCCCACACCCGTGTTCGCTACTGGATTGGTTCTTGGCAACCATGACGTCTCCGTCCCTGATTCGTCACACTCACTATCACGTGACCCGTACCCGGAAGAAAACAAACTGGGCTACCAGCGATTCATTTCAACATGGATAACTAATTGCAAGCGTTGCTGCTAGCACAACAGCTACATGATGTTGCTGCTAGCACAACAGCTAGCAGCAGCTATGCAGTAAAAGTCTGCATTTCTGTGGAGGAAGCAGCTGTTATTGGAGTGATTAGCGAGCGGCGTGACCGGCATCAGCCCTATGGAGCAGCTCGTTGTTTTTAGATTCTAATGAGAAGACATGCTGCTCTAACGTTTTACTTCTTCCGTTTGGTAGCCTTGAGAGACCTTAGTCTGTAAGTATGTATTTATGGAGCATGAAAATATGTACGTAGATATATTCTATTCGCGTGTTTAGTATAACATTTGTGTTGTATTAAATGCTAATCGCGGTTAGCATTTCTCCATTGGCGGTAATGTTAAAATTAGCTTAGAAGCTAGCTAGGCGGACATGTTACATGCTGGCTATATCATGGATTGTTGTTTTGTATTCATGTAATGTGTATAGGGACAGTTTGTAAAGCCATATTTCATATTGTGTTTCCACAGTTTTACAAATAAAGATTCACACTGAAGTCTTGAAACTCTTCTATGGATTCCATGGTCTTTATTTCACGGATCTACTGTTAGCGATCTGCTAAGCTTTCCTGCACGAAGGAAGAGCAGAATAGAGTGAGAGACGTGTGTTGACCACATGTATGGACCCATATTCTAGTAAACGTTTACGTGTAAGTGTTGATTTTAAAGTAAATTTGATGTGAGAGAGAGATAGACCCGCACCGCTGTAATGCTAATCGCGGTTAGCATTTCTCCATTGGCGGTAATGTTAAAATTAGCTTAGAAGCTAGCTAGGCGGACATGACGTTCAGAGCTACTAGTGAGAACAGACATCAACAACACGGAGGAAACGAGTGAGAGACCACATTGATGGACCCATAATCTAGTAAACGTTTATGTGTAAGTGTTGATGTTAAAGTAAATTTGGAGAGAGAGAGAGACAGAGCGAGTATTTATTTATTTTTTTAACTAAGCAAGCAATTCACTTCCTGTTTACACCGTCACGCGCATGCCCAGTGTAGTTAATGGTCACGTGCTGTCCGCCTTCGACGGCTGCCGTGTGGACGCAGATCAACTCGAGAATGATGCTGAAACTCCCGTGTGGACGGAGATCGTTTCTATTTGACAAATCTGCAACCAAGGAGAAACGGCGTAGTGTGGACAGGGCATTAGTTTCACCTGGCCAATTGCTCTGCTAAGTGCCAGGGGCGTGGCTTGCACGCCTGGAAGACAATGAGCAATCAGTAGACAGCTGTTCTTAACCACTGCTGGTCATTGGAAGCGTCAGCTACCAAGCGTCGGGCAAACGAATGCAACAGGGCGACTTTTTCAAGCCAAGCTTCGTCAAGCAAAGACTTCTCGAGCGTGTACCTGCGGGTCAGTAATCTGTTTATATTGACTACCATGTGTTTGCATCCTATTTCTGTCCGTTCTTCTGTCCGGTGGTCACGTAGACATTGGATCACTCCCAGGTGCCGTGACCCCATTAACCTAATCTATCCTACTCTCTCAGCTCATGGCGAGCAAGTGGTGGCAGGGGGGCTCTGGAATTGCCAGTCGGCAGTGCCGAAAGCTGAGTTCATCTCAGGCTATGCATCCTTGCTCTCCCTCAACTTTCTTGCTCTAACTGAGACCTGGATCACATCAGAAAACATGCTGATCTTTCCTCTTCTGTTACCTCTGCCCTCCCTGACCCTGAATCCTTCTCTCTCCGATCCCCTGATACTGCTACTGATCTTCTCTTCTCCACCCTTTCCTCTTCTTTGGACAACCTCTGTCCCTTCACCTCCAGACCTGCACGGCCAACTCCAACTGCCCCATGGCTATCGGACTCAGTAAGATGGAGCCTAAGAGAGGCTGAGCGTAAATGGAGAAAAGGCAAACTCCCAGGGGACCTTCTTAACTTCTTTCCACTTTTTCCTCCTCTCTATCTACTGCTAAAGCTGCATTCTTCCGCTCTAAAATCCTAACCTCTCCTTCCAATCCTAAAAAACTTTTCGAAACCCTCTTCACTACTCCAACCCCCTCCTCCTACTTCCTCCCTTCTCCTTGATGATTTCGCCAACTTCTTTCACAAGAAGATAAACGATATCAGATCCTCCTTCTCTCAGCCCCCCTCTCCCTGTCCACCCTCTCCAGCTCTTCCCCCACAGCTCTCCCTCCCTATCTTACCCTCTCTTGCTCCCCTATCCCCAACGAGGTCCTCAACCTTGTTACATCTAACCGCCCCACCACATGCTCCCTTGACCCGATCCCCTCCCCTCTTCGTCAGTCTATTGCGACTGAACTCCTTCCTTTCCTCACCCACCTCATCAACACATCTCTTGTTTCAGGATGCTTTCCCACGGCTTTCAAGACTGCCAGAGTCACCCCCCTTCTGAAGAAACCATCACTTGACCCCTCTGATGTCAAGAACTTCAGACCGGTTTCTCTTCTACCCTTTCTATCCAAAACACTTGAACGTGCTGTCTTTAACCAACTGTCTTCCTATCTCCACCAGAACAGCCTCTTGGACCCCCACCAGTCTGGGTTCAAAGTGGGTCACTCGACAGAGACAGCCCTCCTTGCGGTGACGGAGTCGCTTCACGCCGCGAGAGCGAACTCTCTATCCTCTGTCCTCATTCTCCTGGACCTGTCTGCGGCCTTTGACGCTGTGAACCACCAGATCCTCCTTTCCACCCTCGAGGGGATGGGCGTCTCAGGCTCTGCACTCTCCCTGTTTGCATCTTACCAGGCAGGTCGATCCTACCAGGTGACATGGAGGGGAGCCGTGTCAGAACCACGCATGCTGACTACGGGGGTTTCACAAGGCTCAGTCCTGGGCCCCCTTCTCTTCTCGCTCTACACAACATCTCTGGGTTCTGTTATTCGCTCACATGACTTCTCTTACCATCGTTATGCCGATGAAACCCAGCTGGTCTTGTCATTTCCCCCCGGTGACACTCAAGTGGAGGGACGCATCGCAGCATGCTTGGCTGACATCGCGACGTGGATGACGACACACCACCTGAAGCTCAACCTGGACAAAACCGAGCTACTGTTCCTCCCGGGGAAGGGTTGCCCGCACCGAGACCTGTCCATCACCATTGATGATACCGTGGTGACGCCAACTCTGACTGCGAGGAACCTGGGTTCTCAGCAAACATTGCATCGGTTACACGCTCCTGCAGATTCCTGCTCTACAACATCAGGAGGATTCGCCCCTTCCTCACCGACGAGACGGTGCAGGTGCTCATCCAGGCTCTTGTCATCTCCCGCCTGGACTACTGCAACCCACTACTTGCCGGAGCCCCGGCGTCAGCCATCAGACCTCTGGAGCTTGTCCAGAAAGCTGCAGCTCGCCTGGTGTTCAATTACCCCAAGTTCTCCCACACAACTTCCCTTCTCCGTTCTCTACACTGGCTCCCTGTAAGAGCTTGCATCCAGTTTAAGACTCTGGTGCTAGCCTACAGGGCAGTGAAAGGAACAGCTCCTTCCTATCTCCAGGCCATGGTCAAGCCCTACACCCCCGCCCGACCACTTCGCTCTGCTGCCTCGGGGCGATTGGTTGCCCCATCGCTCAGAGGTCCCTGCGGCCGATCGACCCGGTCACGGCTGTTTTCTGTCCTGGCCCCACAGTGGTGGAATGAACTCTCCACTGTACTTTTGCTCTGGTTTATGCTCTTAGATGCTTGTTTAAAAAAGGAGATGCACTAATGACTTCTGGTGACTAGTAGTTCTCTTGAATACCAATGTTAAATACACTTGTTGTAAGTCGCTTTAGATAAAAGTGTCTGCTAAATGACTAATATAATGTACTCTTTTTTGTTCTGACGTTTGATTTTTACAAAGTAAAGGACAAATGTCTGTTTCACACTTTAAAGTTTCAAATCGAGTCCCTAGTGACGTTATCAGTGCAGAAACACATTTCATGGCACCTGTTACATCTCGTCTTTTTGTCCTTGCCTCTGCTGGGCGTCTCTTTTCCTTCGGGTCCGTCCGATTCTATTGTCTCTTTTTGTCCTTGTGGGTTATAAAAACCATTCAATAACCCTTTTTGTCTGTTTCAGTCATGAAAACATTCTCAAGAAACATGTTTCTTTTTCTCTGCTGGTTTGAAGATACAGAAGTCCATTCTGCTGCCACTGTGGGGGGTCTGACACTTCCGCCTGTCAGCTGCTTTCTCTCTTCATTCAACCCAAAATGAAATATCTTCCATTCTGAACTAAAGGGACGACTATTACAATGACGTGGAGTAACCAAAATGAGTTCCAGCACAGCGAATGAGCAGACACTAAGCTACTCAACAGGTTTAACACAGGTGTGTCTTCACAGCATAGACAAGTGATGACTGCTGCAGGTCTGTTTTTACAATTCAAACTCTTAAAGCTGCATTCGATCACTTTGGTCACTAAGGGGCAGAACTCTACAACAAGCTGACAAACACAAAGTCTTGACATCTATTGCCTTCTAGAAGTAATACATTAAAGAGCAATATTGCTCTGTGATGGTCTCCACCAACTCCTTACAACAGATCTGCCTCTTCAGCTGCTCCATGTTCCTCTTTATACACCTGATAACACACACACACACACACAGTGCATAATGCCAGAAAACGTTTCGATATACAGAAACAACAAGTCTGCAGGACGTCTCATCCTCCAGAGAGGAGCCGTCCTGATTAGCACCTGATGAGCTTACAGATGAACCATATGCACCCTGTGAGTGTGTGATGATAAGACATGTGGCCATCACTCACAGTAAACTATAGTACAGACACAAATGTGCCAATGTCTAGAAACTACCCACATACCCACACCGATAATCCAACATGACACAAAGCAGTTGACTGACATGTTTCGGGTGAGTTGTCACTGTAACCAGCAGTGGTCGGTCACATGTTCTTGACAGTCATGGTATAAAAGCAGGATCCTTATGTTTATAAAAACCCAAACAGATTGTGTTTTTCCTTCTTTTTCCGTGACATGAAGCTAGCGTAAGTTCATGCAGCACACGAAAGTCATACGCCCCCAGCTGACAGCCAGCCAATCGGCCACACACCAATCACAGCAACTCTCACTTCAAGGAGGTTTATTTAAATATGACTCCCTCCTCACCGATTCATTCTACACCTACGCTGTTACAGACCGTACTGCTGGCAAAGCTTTGCACCCTAAACGGAGGAATCTGAAAACTCCCCCGAGGTTGGAGGTGTTTGAGAACTCCGGGGTTGCGTTTGCGTGTGGACGGTCGGATACGGATGTGCTTAGAAAAAAATGACACCCACACCCGTGTTCGCTACTGGATTGGTTCTTAGAAACCATGACGTATCCGTCCCTGATTCGTCACACTCACTATCACGTGACCCGTACCCGGAAGAAAACAAACTGGGCTACCAGCGATTCATTTCAACATGGATAACTAATTGCAAGCGTTGCTGCTAGCACAACAGCTACATGATGTTGCTGCTAGCACAACAGCTAGCAGCTGTTGTGCAGTAAAAGTCTGCATTTCTGTGGAGGAAGCAGCTGTTATTGGAGTGATTAGTGAGCGGCGTGACCGGCATCAGCCCTATGGAGCAGCTCGTTTTTAGATTCTAATGAGAAGACATGCTGCTCTAACGTTTTACTTCTTCCGTTTGGTAGCCTTTAGAGACCTTAGTCTGTAAGTATGTATTCATGAAGCATAAAAAGATGTACGTAGATATATTCTATTCGCGTGTTTAGTATAACATTTGTGTTGTATTAAATGCTAATCGCGGTTAGCATTTCTCCATTGGCGGTAATGTTAAAATTAGCTTAGAAGCTAGCTAGTCGGACATGTTACATGATGTTCAGAGCTACGAGTGAGAACAGACAACAACAACACGGAGGAAACGAGTGAGAGACGTGTGTTGACCACATTTATGGAGCATAATCTAGTAAACATTTACGTGCAAGTGTTGATTTTAAAGTAAATTTGATGAGAGAGAGAGAGACCCGCAGCGCTGTAACTAAGTCTGAAAAATAAAACTTCTAAAACTTTCCACGAACTGTACCTTCGTTTTTCACAGCGAAGACCGTCGCCATGGCAACGGCGTTCCACGAAACATCAAAAGCTTCATGAACTGGCATTATGAACTTCTTACATTTGTGTGGAACTAATTTGATGTTGATCTGATTTACCTACTAAGAGAAACAAGCCAAAGTATAAAGACTTTAACTTCCTGTTACCAGTAGGTGGCGCTATGACTATGATTCAAAATTGGCCTGCAGATGTCTTCAGGCCTGGAGTCTCATCAAACATGTGAAATCTGGTAAAGATCTGATGATGTGGAGTCGAGTTACATCAGTTTATTTGTTCATGGCGAAGGATCGAAATTCGCCAAGCCGCCATGTCGCCGCCCTTCAATAACTTCTTACAATCTTCACAATGAAGCATTATCAAGGTCTTAAGGCTGTTCTGACAACATTTGAGAGGGATCTGATAAATCTGTGAGGAGCAGGATGTAAAAACAAAACCTACAACTTCCGGTTGCCACTAGGTGGCGCTATTACTATGATTCTAAATTGTCTTATAGATGTGTTCCGGGTCAGGATGTTATGACATATGAGAGATTTGGAGCAGATTAGACAATCTACAGCCGAGTTACAACAACTTCCTGTTTCGCAGCAAATGGTGTTTTTTTGACGCCACGCCACGGACACATAGTTCGATAACTTTTTGATCTTTGAGTAACTTTTCACTGCCAAGGTCTCAAGAGCATACTGACCGAATCTGAAGCCAATCGGGTTAAATCTCTGGGAGGAGTGCGTTAAAGTACGGCCCCTTGAAATGGTCAACAAACGTTATAAAACAAAAAATGGCCGACTTCCTGTTTGGTTTAGTGAATAACTCCAAGAGGATTTTTTGTACATCCCATTACGATCCACATACCTACCAAATGTTATACAGCTAGGTAAAACCAAATTTCAAAATCTTACCAGTATCCCAAGCACCTCCTTTTTGCTACGAAACACGTACGATAATAATAATAATAATAAACATTAGAATAACAATAGGTCCTCCGCTCTGACTACGTCGGTGCTCGGGCCCTAATTATAACTCTAGGAGTGACCACAGGATGTTTCTGTCACATCAGAGACTTAATGAATCTCTACATGGTCTTTAATAATAATAATACAGGAAGAAGTACTGAGGCTAAAGGTTGGACAGCGGCGCCATCTGCTGGACTGCTTAATGTTGAACACACTGAATGAGCAGGTTCTTCATCACTAATACTAACTGGATATTGATAATATGACATCACATAATGACATCACTAACTGACAGAGCACAGGACACATCCATGAAAATAATATGCATGTATTAATAAAGATATACATGTTTAACATACAGCTGCTTCCTGTGTGAACATGACTTAATAGAGTCTGTATCATTATCAACATCTTTATACAAAAATTAATAAATGATCATAGAAATGATGATGCAGACCCATCAATAGTTACACTTGTTTATATGAGCTTTA
The DNA here is from genome assembly GCF_050575085.1 of Anarhichas minor. Lineage (NCBI taxonomy): Eukaryota > Metazoa > Chordata > Actinopteri > Perciformes > Anarhichadidae > Anarhichas > Anarhichas minor. The sequence continues at coordinate 270,708 of NW_027466535.1, read as the reverse complement.
TGATCTACTTCCTCATTCAGACCTGGATATAATATTTACAAACTCATCTATGTGTCTCCTTTATTTCTATCTTTTGATGTGATGGTTCATGATTATGAATTATGTCAATGTAGGTCTCCACGATAAAGAATTACGAGCTCATTTGTATCATAAAGGAACTGTTTAATCAGTAGAGTCAACATGCACCTCTCCCCAGTGAGCAGCAGAGGGCAGCATGCACCTCTCCCCAGTGAGCAGCAGAGGGCAGCATGCACCTCTCCCCAGTGAGCAGCAGAGGGCAGCATGCACCTCTCCCCAGTGAGCAGCAGAGGGCAGCATGCACCTCTCCCCAGTGAGCAGCAGAGGGCAGCATCCCTCACTGAATGCTGACAGCAGCGGCCTCATGTCTTCAGGATGATTGTGATGAATCAGTGAAGTCTCGAGGTGACGCTGCTTTGGAACAACCTGCCTGAGGAGAAGAGGCTTTTAAGCCACTTATCTTTACTGCTTACTTTTATTTACTTTACTTTGCTTCACTTTATATTATTTTATCTTATTTCATTTGTTATATTTTATCCCTCAGTTTGTTTCGATTGGTTTTATTGTTGATCAGTTGAACTTTAGTTGGGCCTCACTGTGGAACTTTCTGTTGTTTTATTGTCTTACTTTGTAAACTGTTTTTAAAGGTGCTGTAAAAACAAAGTTATGATTATATCATGGGCTGAGTTGGTTATAAAAACACTTGGTTAAAGAATTCTGGAAAATATTTGTAGAAGGATTTCTCGAGTGTGACTAATAAAGTGTCTATTCAATGAGTCATCATTACAGCATGTAGTAATATTACTGACATCTGTCTCCAACATGAAACATGACGCTCTGATCATGTCTTCATCATTTTATACAGTATGAAAATCCATCCGTAGACTATTTAAACTGCAGTATTTGACTTTATGTGGCACTGAGTTTATAGGCTGATTGATTTGAAAAGCATTGCATCATGGGATTACACAACTCCAGCTCATAAACAGAGTCTGATAGAGTTCGACATCATTCACAAACAACGGATTCATTTAAACACTGATGTGTGTTCTTTGAAATGGAGACAAAGAATATTTAAATTTGGACCCAGAAACATTTCTTCATCATCACTAACGAGGAGTTAGTGTGTGTCTCACACACACACACACACACACGCACGCACGCACGCATCTGAACCCACACGCTCAGCGACTGTGTGTGTGTGTGTGTGTGAATACTTGTTGCGTCTCTAATCTGCTGCGTTTGATCTTTTTCTTAAAGAATAGAAAATATTGAATCTAAACTGAGACCGTTAAAGGTGCACTAACATGCATGCTCACGTGCACTAACCTGTTCTAAAAGGCACGCTCACATGCACTGCATTAAATACAGCTGAGAGATGAAGAGGAGAACTCAGCAGAGCCAGATGGAGAGAGAACTCCAGATAGTCGGACAGAAGGCAGCGACCCTCGAGGAAGAACGCTTGTTTTAAGTGCGGGTTCAGTGAAATGGATTCACTCTGCGACTCCTCAGACCAGCAGCACATGGTGCAGCGATGATGTGTGTGTGTTTGAATGTGTGTCAATGTGTTAAAAACTCCAGCAGTGAAGCGTAAAGCACCCACACGCTGCCTTCACTGACTGCTTTGAATTATAACTGTTGAGTTTGAGACCACACACACACGCGCACGCACACGCACAAAGGCGTTCTGTTGGTGTTTTAACAGCGTGATGGCTGAGAGTTAAAAGGAGGCGTTTACCAGATGCCCTGCCACTGGAAGAGGAAGCCTCCTGATTGGGTGAACTCAGGCCCATAGACGCTGCCACAGCTGCACAGGACAGGAGATGGACCCACAGATAGAGACACAAGAGCAGAAGGACATATGAAGCTCATCTCATGATTAAACAAAAAATGTCCAAAACAAAACTTGCAGAGCAAGAAAGTACAAAAACATGGAACAAAAGATCCAAAGAAAAAACAAGGGACGAGCAGAACACAGAACAGGATCTCAACAGAACAATCACGAGGGAACCACAGAGCAGAAGTGAGCAACACAGGGAACATACCATAATAATCACAGCAGATGAACCGACACCGAGACACTCAGGCTTTAAATACACAGGTGAGCTGCAGGTGATTCCACACAGGAGGAGTCAATCAGGGGCGGGGCAAACAATCACTAAGGCAGGAAGTGAGGTGAGCACAGGACACAAGAGGGGTGGAGCTTCAGAGTATAACAGGAAACCAGCTAAACTAAACCCAGAACCTCCTGGGTGGAAGTCCTGCTCCTGGTCGGGTTCACATCGGTGTCTCTGTGTGTCTCAGACGGACCACGAGGGACAGCAGCTTGGTTTTTATAACAATGATAAAAAGCACTCCTCTTTATTATATGATGTGCTGTAATGCAGAACTAACCAGCCTAATCGTTCCTCTTCAACATAATGAAGATCAGGCTGCTGTATGAACGCAGCGTCCTGCTGCTAAAACAATCACATCAACTTCTTTGTGTTCTTTGCTCCTCTCTTGTTGTTGTGTGATGCCTCTTCATTCCCTTTATCCCCTTTATTCCCTTTATTCCCTTTATCCCCTTTATTCCCTTTATTCCCTTTATCCCCTTTATTCCCTTTATCCCCTTTATTCCCTTTATCCCCTTTATCCCCTTATTCCCTTTATTCCCTTTATCCCCTTTATTCCCTTTATCCCCTTTATCCCCTTTATTCCCTTTATTCCCTTTATTCCCTTTATCCCCTTTATCCCCTTTATTCCCTTTATCCCCTTTATTCCCTTTATTCCCTTTATCCCCTTTATTCCCTTTATCCCCTTTATTCCCTTTATCCCCTTTATTCCCCACTGGGATGATGGAGTCAAGCTTGTTTTGTCGACACACAAGGAATCTGGTTTGGAGCTCCGCCTCCCATCCGGCACAAACTGAGTCACTTCACCGAGGAACTGATCTGTTCCATCTGTAACCAGAGAACATGTCTTCATTGGTCCCTGGATGGTACCAGGTACTCAACATGGCCTTCACCCTTCAGTGCCATGACAGCATGCTGTTTATGGTCCACTTTCTGTGCTCTAGTTTTGGTTATCGTTATTATTATGATGTTGCCATTTTACTACCAAACCCAGTTAATTGCTGAGAGCAGCATTGTTGTCCACGGAGGCTCCACAGGAGGACATCACACAGGCTTCAACACGCTAACAGTCCAAA